>NC_041228.1:53233805-53242585 GCF_002837175.3 Physeter macrocephalus
GTGTCTTTTTGAATTATGGTTTTCTCTGGGTATATGAGAAGTACTGGGGTTGCTGGGTCATATGGTAATTCTATTTTTAGTTTTTTAAGGGACCTCCGTACTGTTCTCCATAGTGGCTGTATCAAGTTACATTCCCATATATGACAAACCCACAGCAAACATCATTCTCAACAGTGAAGAACTGAAACCATTTCATCTAAGATCAGAAATAAGACAAGGATGTCCACTCTCGCCACTATTATTCAACATAGTTTTGGAAATCCTAGCCATGGTAATCAGAGAAGAAAAAGAAATAAAAAAATACAAATGGGAAAAGAAGAAGTAAAACTGTCACTGTTTGCAGGTGACATGATACTGTACATAGAGAATCATGTAACTAGAACAAAAAATCTTAAAATTTGTATGGAGACAAAAAAGACCCCAAATAGCCAAAGCAGTCTTGAGGGAAAAAAACGGAGCTGGAGGAATCAGACTCCCTGACTTCAGACTATACTATAAAGCTACATTAATCATGACAATATGGTACTGGCACAAAAACAGAAACATAGATCATAGATCAAAGGAATAAGATAGAAAGCCCAGAGATAAACCCACGCACCTGTGGTCAACTAATCTATGACAAAGGAGGCAAGGATATACAATGGAGAAAAGACAGCCTCTTCAATAAGTGGTGCTGGGAAAACTGGACAGCTACATGTAAAAGAATGAAGTTAGAACACTCCCTAACACCATATACAAAAATAAACTCAAAATGGATTAGACACCTAAATGTAAGACCGGACACTATAAAACTCTTAGGGGAAAACATAGGTAGAACACTCTTTGAGATAAATCACAAAAAGATCTTTTTTGATCTACCTCCTAGAGTAGTGGAAATAAAAACAACAATAAACAAATGGGACCTAATGAAACTTAAAAGCTTTTTCACAGCAAAGGAAACCATAAACAAGATGAAAAGACAACCCTCAGAATGGGAGAAAATATTTGCAAACAAATCAACAGACAAAGGATTAATCTCCAAAATATATAAACAGCTCATGCAGATCAATATTAAAAAAACAAATAACCCAATCCAAAAATGGGCAGAAGACCTAAATAGACATTTCTCCAAAGAAGACATACAGATGGCCAAGAAGCACATGAAAAGCTGCTCAACATCACTAATTATTAGAGAAATGCAAATCAAAACTACTATGAGGTACCACCTCACACCTGTTAGAATGGGCATCATCAGAAAATCTACAAACAATAAATGGGCTTATTTTTAATGTGGTCAGAATAGAGACTGATAAAGATTCCAAATGTAAAGGGTAGTCTTTTAAATTTCAAATTCTTGAGAGATGCTGAGTTTAAATCGTTGAATTTATGGGTACAGAATGAGAATAAACATTTGAACAATGTAACATATTTTATGCTGAAATAAAAAATAAAGAGATCCACCAGGGAAACAACTACAATTAAATTTAACCATGTTTAAGCAAATGGTAGAAAGGATATTAGACAAAATAATAAATACTTAAGATTTAGCTTTTACTCAAACCATACTTACCAGAATGCACACGTAATGGATAAAAACCATCTTTCCTAATTTTCTACCTAATTTTCTATATCAACTAATAAAACATGTTAACACAAGTATTAATAATAACTTGAAAAAACTTATGGGAGTTAATTTATCTTTCTCAAGTTTGAGCATGATATTACACAAATACTTTCTGAGAAAAGAATAATGAATGATTTAGAGTAGATGAAATATGGTCATAGAATGGAACACAACCAGTAATTTTCCATATCTTTCTTAGCCAGAATTTCTGTAAATTGCAAATGTAAATTGCAAACCAGGCATTTAGACAGACTTAGGACAGAGATGCTGAAGAGTAAATTGATTAACAAGAGAAGTTCTAGTAATTCCTAGGAAATCAAAGTAAAGATTGACTTTGGTAAAATTGTGATAGAAACATGAATTTAAAGAACATTCTAAATGTCTGATTATATGGGTCTTAAAAGTTAGCCAAGTGGAAGACACAGATTTTACATACATCAGTAATCATATGCATGTGCAATTCCCTAAATAGAAAATAATAATTTTTACAAAGTATTAGATTCTTTGCTTTCTAGTCAAGTAATTTTACTGAACATGATCAGTTATGCTAAAAGCTAAATCTTACTCCAATTTTTAATGAACTATTATCAAAGCAACCTATAATTTTCATTAAATTTAAAAATTCAAGGAAATATTATATACAATTTTAATACTTGTGTACCTGATTACCTGATTCAGAAAAAAAAAAAAAAAAATTGGCCAGGCAGTGGAATAGCAGAATTTGGCAATTTCTCATTCAGATTAAATATTCAGAATTGGCTATAAACTATGCAGCTACTGACTATCTTAGACTCAGGTTACATTCCATAAAAAGGCTACAAGAATCCTCACTGTATGCAAAGTCTATTTAACTAGGCTTAGATTAACAAGAAATTGGGCAGCTAATTCAACCAGCTTTGATCAATGTGTAGATTCCTCTGAAATTAATAATCTTCATTATTTTGCCTAAGGTAAGGCAAAATTATATGATTCAAAATTCAGGAGGTGCAAAAAAGGCAGTCATTGAAAGTCTCCTAATTCTCCCTCAGACCTGCAAGTCCTCCTCCCACAAGTTGCAAATTGTATCAGTGCCTTCTATATGAATTTAGGTATATATTTTTGCATATTCAACAAATACGTATAAATATTCTTTGCCTCTCTTTTATACAAACAGTTTTATAAAGATGATATAAAATTAGTAAGCACACTGTTGGCATATCATTTAATATGACTGGGAGATGACGCACATCAGTTCATAAAGGCTTCCTCAATACTTTTTAAAGGTGGCTATTATTCTATAGTGTAGACTATACATCATTTAATCACTATTTTCTTATACATATGGAAATATAGGTATAGAAAAAATTTTTAGATGGATTGTGTGGATAAAATGTAATTTGTTTTCTTACTGAAGGACATTAATTTTGTTTCCAGTGTTTTGTTATCACAAATAATATTAAGTGAATAAATTTTAGTCTATATCCTCTTATACACATGGGAATGTACCTACAGGGAAATTCTTAGATATGCATGGTAATTTCAATAGCAACTGCCAATTTGCTTTCCAGCTATGCATGAGAGCAACTGCCTCTCTAAAGCTACACACCAGAGAGTGATTTTGAAGGAATTCGATATGTTTAAGAGCTATTTATTTTTGTGAACTGTTAGCTCATATCTTTAGCCTATTTTTCTATTGAATTTTTCAACTTTTTCTTATGAACTAATATTAGCTCTTTATATGTATCTTAGGAAAATATATATCACAGTCTGTCACTTTTGTCATTGTACTTTTTTTTTTTAATTAATTAATTTATTTATTTTTGGCTGTGTTGGGTCTTCGTTTCTGCACAAGGGCCTTCTCTAGTTGCGGCAAGTGGGGGCCACTCCTCATCATGGTGCGTGGGCCTCTCACTGTCGCGGCCTCTCTCGTTGCAGAGCACAAGCTCCAGACGCGCAGGCTCAGTAGCTGTGGCTCACGGGCCTAGTTGCTCCGCGGCATGTGGGATCCTCCCAGACCAGGGCTCGAACCCGCCTCCCCTGCATTGGCCACCAGGGAAGCCCTGTCATTGTTCTTTGCTTATGGTAATGCGTCTGCAGAATTTTTTTAAAGCGCTTACATATTATTTTTTAATTGGGTTTGAGTTTTGTATCATATTTACAAAAGTCTTGTACACATATGTATGTATACACACACATATGTTATATACACATGTATATGTATTTGTAATTATTTTTCTTCCAATATTTTCCTGTTTTTTTTCTTTTAATTATACATGAATTTTTTGCTCAATTTGGAATGTTGTGGGTTTAAGGTAGTACACATGGTCCCAAATTTACTTTTTTCCAGGTAGATACAAGATTGTCCAACATCATTTTTATATAATCTACCCAATTTGAATGTCACTTTTATTTTATACTAAACTCCTGTATGTATGTTTTCTATTGCTGTTTTTATTTTGTTTCTGCTTTATTGTTGTAGCAGTCTCTCTAAGTTTATACACAGAATCACATCTGTCAAATGATCACAGCTTTATAATAAATCTCAGTATCTAGTAAGGCTAGTTTCCTGTCATTACTCTTCACCTTCTGATTTTTTTCTTTTAACTATTTATTCTGGTTTTATTACTTAGATATAATGCCATCAGTTACTAAAACAAAATCCCCATGGTATTTTACTGGGATTTTGGGAATTTCAGAGATTTTTAGATAATCAGTCCTCTTTTGTAGATTCAATCTTCCAAGCACATAGAATAATCTTCATATAAGTCTTGCACATTTCTACAAGGTTATTTGTAGTAGTTTTGCTTTGGTAGTAGAGTAAAAAGGAGTTTTAAAAGAATCATTCTATGTTTAAACTATGTTGTTTATGAATAGAAAAAGTGATTTATTTTCCTTGCTAAATTCTTTTATTGTTTATAATAGCTTTTCTGCTTATTTTCTTGATGTATTTTTCAGTTAACTGATCATTATATGCAAAGATAATGACTGTATACCTGAAAAACATTATTATATACATATTTAAATAAATATATATACTATGTAATAATATTTGTATGTATTAACATTTTCATCTTTGTGTAAAATTATTTCCCTCTTGTTATTTATTTATTTTTCGTCATAGTGCATTCTTCCATCTTTTCTTAATTAGGTTAGCCAATTTTTTGTCTTTCAAAAAGTAGCTCTGAGATTTCTCTTTTTAAGAAGTTTTATTGTTCTTTTTAATTTTCAATCCATTATTTTCCCATTTTACCTCTATTAATGTTTCCTACTTTTCTTAAGTCCATTGTTTTCATAACTTAGATGCTTAAGATATTTAATTTCTTTTTTGTTTGTTCCTAATATAAATGTTTAGGTGTGTGAATATATCTTTGAGCTTCCTGCCTCCATTCCAACTACTTAGATATTAACTATTTCTATTTTATAAATTTTCTAGAATTTCTACAAGGTTTTATTTTAGGATTACTTTTTCAAATAGAAGGTTATTACCAACTATTTTTTCTTATTTTTAATACCACAGTGGTCAGACTCTTTAACTTTTTAATGTTGTTATTAATTTTTTTTAAAATTTTTATTGGAGTATAGTTGCTTTACAATGTTGTGTTAGTTTCTACTGTACAGCAAAGTGAATCAGCTATACGTATACATATGTCCCCTCTTTTTTGGATTTCCTTCCCATTTAGGTCACCATAGAGCACTGAGTAGAGTTCCCTGTGCTATACAGTATTTTCTCATTTATAGTTGCTTTACAATGTTGTGTTAGTTTCTACTGTACAGCAAAGTGAATCAGCTATACGTATACATATGTCCCCTCTTTTTTGGATTTCCTTCCCATTTAGGTCACCATAGAGCACTGAGTAGAGTTCCCTGTGCTATACAGTATTTTCTCATTAGTTATCTATTTTATACATAGTGTAAAAGTGTATATATGTCAATCCCAATCTCCCAATTCATCCCACCCCTCTCCCCCTTGGTATCCATACGTTTGCTCTCTACGTCTGTGTCTCTATTTCTCCTTTGTAAATAAGATTGTCTATAACATTTTTTTCAGATTCCACATATATGCATTAATATATGACATTTGTTTTTCTCTTTCTGACTTACTTCACTCTGTATGGGATGTGTTTTATTACAGAATGCTTTCTACACTACTTCTACTTTGACTAATTGATTGAAACTGTCTTTACAATCTAAGATGTTATCAATTCCTATTAATTTTCCATTGATGCTAAGAATGTATATTTGATCTTTTTAGGTTATACTAGTATAGAAAAATTAATTTAATGTACCTATTTATATTATTTAAATGTCCCTTATTTTTGTTTAATTTATCACTGACTGAGACAGGTAAATTAATGTTTGCTGATAATGTGATTCTGTTCTATTTAATTCTATCTCATATGTTTTTGCTTTTCTGGATGTTTTTGCTTTTCTGGATGTTTTTGCTTTTCTGGATGTTTTTGCTTTTCTGGATGTTTTTGCTTTTCTGGATGTTTTTGCTTTTCTGGATGTTTTTGCTTTTCTGGATGTTTTTGCTTTTCTGGATGTTTTTGCTTTTCTGGATGTTTTTGCTTTTCTGGATGTTTTTGTTTTTCTGGATTGCTTTTATAGGTTTAAGCTATATTGTTTGTATACAAAATAATTATAATTGCTATACTTTCATCGTATTATGTATACTTTAACATTATAATTGTGTATAAATTAGCAGTTGGCCTTAATTCAACATTCTGCAAATTAACAGTCACAATCTTTGATAGCTGTTTATTGACATTTTTTTGTTTATCATTGCCCATGTTTTTATTACCATGCTTATATTATCAATCATTAAGAATCACGTTATTACAGAAGTATCTGTTGTTTAAAGGACAAAATTGAGCTTTGATTCGTGATCAAATATAACATTCTTTTTTGCTTTAATAGTTATACTTAACCCATATTTATTTATTTATATCACAAATATTTGCCTTGTTTCTGACAGTTCATTTTAATATATTCCGTCAATTTTAATATGCACATTTTTTCACATTTTAATCTCTCTGAAATCGGGATGGATTATTAAAATCCATGAAGTAATACACTCTTCAGCCTCTTACAGTTGCTTTTGGGTAGGGGTTGTTACACCTTCACTGGCATGTACAAACTATCTGAAAAGTACACTGCTTTCTTCCTCATTCTAGGTGGCATGATTGGACACCTGCAGTCAACAAACCATTTAAGGACCATTTGACCATTGTCTGAAACCTTCTGTTGGCCACTTTAGAAAGAGACCTTGAAAGTGCCAGGATGCACCAAATCAAAGGCATGAAAAAACCTGGGACAGAGGGAAGACTGTTTTAGATTTTTCAAAGACTTAACACATAATAATAAGTTTCTTGTCTTTCCATGTATTCCATGAACTCTTATTTCTCTATGTTTGGTACTTGATCATAGATGCATATGATTTTTAAATTTGGGGCAAGATGGTTAAAATTTTTCTCTGCTTATGTGGCCACAGATTTTTTTGTAAGTATTTTTTTGTTTTCTGCCTTTTATGTTCATTTCCTTTTTTCTTTTTGTTTTTTACAGAATCTTTGTACAGACATTTTGTTGGTTCCTTTTTGATTACTCATCCTTTAAGTTTCTGAATTTTTCCTTGCTGATCTATTTACATATGATTTGTGTTTAGGAGGGATTATAGCTATTTCTTAAGATGAGTGGGATTTTCTTTTTCTTTTTTTTTTTTTTTTTTTTTTTTGTGGTACGCGGGCCTCTCACTGCTGTGGCCTCTACCATTGCGGAGCACAGGCTCCGGACGCACATGCTCAGTGGTCATGGCTCACGGGCCCAGCCGCTCTGCAGCATGTGGGATCCTCCTGGACCGGTGCACGAACCCGTGTCCCCTGCATCGGCAGGCGGATTCTCAACCACTGCGCCACCAGGGAAGCCCTCTTTTTCTTAAATAGAGTTTTCGGTTGAGGTTCAATAAGCCTTTATTTATTAACAGCTAGTGGAAATACGCAACTAATATTTCTTTTCACAAGTCAAGGACTTCCTTATTTACCCTGCTATGGAGACAGATGTCTTCCTAAAAGTACAGCTTAGGTGAATACTCTTCATTTATCACCACCCTCTGTTTGTGGGAAACCAACTATATTCTGGGAAGTTCCTGACTCAAGCCAATGCACCCTATTCTAACTACTTCAAATAGAGAACCTGGTCTTGTGTCTCAGAATGTGCCCTGCACCTTTGAAAAGTGAACTTGACTAGCTTTCTGAGATGTGCACTGTGGGCGCCTCCACTCCTCTTTCTTCTTTATTCTCTTCTCCCTCTTCACGGGTTTGGCAGCCCTTCTAATTTACTGTCTCCACAAATATAATTAGAAGTTTGTTTTCTATTCTCCTTCTGGCCTTAAGTAATTTTCAGAAGGAGAAAGAGGAAATGTTTGTTCTGAATGTCATTTTTAATTAGTGTTACTTTAATCAATGAAAAAATTTACTTTAAAAATATATATGGCTAGGCATTTTTAAAAATTTGTCTGTGAAAACATATAAACTGGAATTTAGAAGGAAAGATGATACACTTTCTACTTTCTTTTTACTTTTCTGATCAAAGACCCATTGTTTGCATTTTCCTAGGTTTTAAGGCAAAGACCCATGTCCAGGTGGATTTAGAGACTGTTTTATCACATTATAGGCCAGGGTGAAGTATACCCATAATCGGCTGAATCAAAAGGGAAGAAAGAAAGGCAAGTCTACTCTCCATACAAATGCACAGAGAAATTCCAGAAAAGCGGTTTCTATTTTCTTCCTAATTAACAGAAAGGTTACTGTTCCTCCCTCTGTAATAAATGCAAATCATCATGGCAGCTGCCAACATGAGTCCCCCATTCACTGGTGGCCTCAAGCTTCAGTTCGCTGCTTCAGGAGTTAGGTAAGTTGGTTATACTCATGTAGATACTGTAACAGAACTTGTCACTCTTCCCCCATCCACTCAAGATAGAAGGACCTAGAAGGCTTTCAAATTATCTAATTCGGGCTTCCCTGGTGGCGCAGTGGTTGAGAGTCCGCCTGCCGATGCAGGGCACACGGGTTCGTGCCCCGGTCCGTGAGGATCCCACATGCCGCGGAGCATCTGGGCCTGTGAGCCATGGCCGCTGAGCCTGCACGTCCGGAGCCTGTGCTCCACTATGGGAGAGGCCACAACAGTGAGAGGCCCGCGTACC
>NC_041228.1:53243043-53310371 GCF_002837175.3 Physeter macrocephalus
GTCCCCCACTAGGGGAGGGGCCACAACAGGGAGAGGCCCGCGTACCGCAAAAAAAAAAAAAAAAAAAAAAAAAATTGTCTAACTCTTTCCATGCCCTATGATGTACACGCTAAGACTGGGAAAAGTTCCCTCAGGGTAACTTCCGGTGTCTCTCCCCAGTTTTCTTGAACCTGATCTGAAGCACCAGAATACAGAGCTCTGGTAATTCGACTTACTCCCATGAGGATAAGGATTCTGCTTTTGTAGAACAAGTCTCCTAGAGTTACAGGAAGGCCTTGTGCTTCATCTTGGTCCAAGACCGTTAATCCTCAAATCCTCTGTCCACTTCCAGTGCTCTTCACTTTCAAGCTGTGGTAGTTCCTTCAGCTGAACTGAGGCAAGGGGGCCCAGCCCTGCATCAGCTAGTCAGTGGCCTTGGGCTGTCCCCTGAGAGGAGGTTTAACCTTGGCCCCGGCAGTTTCCTAAAGTTAAAGAGAGGTACCACTGGTACTTGAGGCAACTGAGGATAGGTGCAATGGCCCTGATGAGAGATCAAGGAGGAGCACCACTGAACACACTGCAACACTGAAGCTTGACCAAAGCTTGTTAGGACGATAGTCTGGAAACACTTAGCCTGGTAGACAGGGTTCCAGCATCAAGTTACCCCGCAGACCCACCCAAAATCTAGCTTTGGAAACAATATTTTTCTTTTTATTTATCATTTATAAAATGTCCTAAAAACTCATCACAGCCAAAATATTTGCTTAAGAAATCTTATTTGGGCATAGTCATAGACATCTAAGTTTTATTTTGAATGCTGTTGGAATAATTTTTGCCATTGATAAAGGTTACTAGTTTCCAAAAATCTCTTTGCCTTAAGACACTGGAGCTACATGTTCTTCTCTTGTTTTCTTCCCCTATAGATTGTAGAATGCCTTCCTTCATTTCACATTACTATTCTACTTTACCTTCGGTTTTCCAATCCAAATCTTCTTACTGGTGTTGAACTATTCAGTAACGGAGGCTATGTCACCTCCTGGGATGAATGATCCCTATTACACTCAATTACCAACCAGTGTGGTTTCCTTACCATAAATGGAGGAAGAGTAAGAATGAGACTAGAAGGTGGAATATAAGCTTTTTAATAAACTAATATGACAAATGACACATTATTAATCCAATTTATACTCCTAAATTATCTATAAATAACAGAAAATAAACAAATACAATTCAAGGAAGTTGAAAAACATGTACATCCTTTTCATTTGCTTCTTTGTCATGCAATTTCTGTTCCCTTTCCTCATATTTCACACAATTAAAACTATACAGATTTTTTTCTAATTGCCCCATATATATTCCACTAAATTAAAGCTTATTCATATTTTCTAAATAACTATGTGCTTTTAATCTCCCCCACTTCCTGAACATATTGTTTTTTTATTTTATGTGAATGAGCATATGTTGCTGAAAAAACATCAGCTGAATGACTAGATGCATTATTAAAGGAAGGATCAGTGACAGCTAGAGTTATACCCAAGTCTTTTATTACTCCATATGAAGAATTTTTTAATGAAAACAATTTACCCAGAAACAAAAAGCTCTCTTGATTCAATTTTCACATTAGCAAATATTATATGCTTAATAAATGTTAGTTATATGCTTGGATGAAAGAATGAATAAATGAGTGGGTTTTTTACTCAATAGTTCATTTATCTCTTAGGTTTTAAGCTAAAAACAGAAAAACTAAAGCTATCTTCTAGTTTTATCACCTCAATTTCTCACTCTGTTAGGTTAAAGCACTTTTCACAAATCAGCTCTGTATCATTTGTTCCCCAAAAGTTATATGAAAAAGTTTTAATTTAAAAAAATGAAACTTGACAACAAAAGCCTTCATCACTAGTACACAAAAATTCCAAGAACAGAAACTGTTTAATGAGCTTACCATAAGTCAAGTCAGCATCTAGAATTCTCTAGAATCAATGTTCTTATTTCAAGGTACATAGTTCAGACCTCAAGCTAATCACACACCATTAACATTCTGCTTTCACTGTTGCACGATCCCACCTTTTCTGATTCATTGTGATAAACTTTAATATTATGAAAAATAAGGCACCAAAACATCTAACAAAATGTAGAATTATGTTGAAGAAGCAAAATAATCCTATAACTTTTCTTTAAAAACTTGTGTGATTGTGAGAAAAGTAGAAAATTAGAAGTCACTCCTTTTTAAAAGATAGTATAAATATTTGTAGGAATTCATTTCACACAGAACATTGAAGAATATGATTTTAAAGTGCTAGTGCTTTCGAACTGATTAGAAAAAGAGAACTCATTTTCAAAAGAAGTAACTGAAGTTAAAGAATTGCTAGGTAAAAGATTTCACTAATATCACATTATATTAGTTAACAGGTGACCAGAAATATAAAATTGATACAGATTTAAAAATACAACTTTAGGGGCTTCCCTGGTGGCGCAGTGGTTGAGAGTCTGCCTGCTGATGCAGGGGACACGGGTTCGTGCCCCGGTCCGGGAAGATCCCACATACCGCGGAGGGGCTGGGCCCGTAGCCATGGCCACTGAGCCTGCGCGTCCAGAGCCTGTGCTCCGCAACGGGAGAGGCCACAACAGTGAGAGGCCCGCGTACCGCAAAAAAAAAAAAAAAATTACAACTTTAAAACATGAAAAAGATATGATGAATTTTATATTTTATCATATATTTCTAATAAAAAGAGAAAGTGTCCGAACAGAAATGTGTTTCATATATAGGCCATAGAAATGTGCATATACTTCTGCTAACCTTTGATTCAGATGGAAATTGTAATATCCATATAACCACAGAAGTGTACATGTGATATCTTTTTCCATCCAGTGGACCAAAAAGAAAATATTATTATTCTGAAGAAGAAAATAGAAATACGTAACTATTTTACTTACGATTGAGTATTACATTATACTCGCGGTCCTCAGGAGTTTTGCAATTACTAAGCTTTAGTTTCAGGTCACACATTTCTGTTTTAAATTTCTTAGCATGGTTTAATGAAAGACTCCTAAATACCTACATCTCACCCTGATTAGCTATCTTGGAAAACTAATTAAGTAATCAATAAACAGAACGAGTATAAGTCAATAGGACCTTTGATAAGCATGCGTGATCTTCAACCTACGACTACAGAGTTGCTAGCAATTATAGGGGAAGCTATACCTTAAAGTTCATTAAAACACACTTGCAAAGCTATTAAATGTTATCTAAAAATGGTTTCTGTACTGTTTATAATGCAGCTCTTCATTACTAAATTTTCTCTCAGTCTATTTTTAAACACAGTAAATAATAGACAGCGCATTTTACCCAACTTAAATAAGGTAATTTGAATAACAACTACATATCATTTCTATCTTTCATTCATGTATACATTCATTGAGCTAACATTTATTCATTATGTTCTTAATATGTGCCAGGTGCTGTGTTATTACAAAGACAGAAACACCAATATGTCATTCTATTGACCATCAGTCAGATTGCCGTTTAGTGGAAGAGACAGACACATATAGAGAATAATTTAATTTATTATTATAAGTGAAAATGTACCCTGAATGTTCTCTAACCTCAACAGAATATTGGTAAAAATGAAATCATATTAGTAGTAATATTCAATTTCTCTGGTTATAGACTCCCACCTACATAGCTGTAGGACTTAAGATGCTCCATCTCAAAGTCTCCCAAATTATTTCTGGGAGTGCCTCAGGTGTCCAATATAAATTCCTGACTAGTCGTTTCCCATCCTTCAGCAGTGTGTCTCCCACCAGTGCTCTTTATAGAACAGTGTCCCTTCCCTCTGGTGCTGTCCCTTGTTTTCCAAAAGCTGTTCACCCTTAAGCAGCCAAACAGGCTGACTTCACTTCTCATTGTGCCAGAGCCAGATTTTATTTTGTACAGGGATGGTGAGAATGCTGCTAAGCCAAACTCTGGCCACACATTGTCACCTGAGTACTGAAGCATTGATACTTGTGTTATCCAGTTCCTCATGTAAAAACACGTTTTACTTTTATTTACAGCCCTCCTTTTTTTCCTAAGCCTCCGAAGTAGTCACTAGAGTGGAGTCAAGAAACTGATACCATGGCTCTCCATCATCCCTGACACTCCCCAGGAGAATCTGGACAAAAAAATATTCTACTTCCGGAATTCCCAAACCCACTACATTCACGTAAAACTCAGTTTATGCATATTAATTCCCTGGGGGCCCTCCAGACCCTATAATCATTTTTCTATACAAAACTGCTGAGTTTCCTGCCTCAATGCACAGCATATCCACATATTCCACTGTTTAAGCCTTACATGTTGCATTAATTAATTCTTCTTCCTTCTCTCCTATCTCCATCATTTGATTCATATTTAAACCCCCTTTAAACCCACTCCCCAACATCATTTCATTTTCTAAAATTCTGCACAGATATCTTTATAACAATGTGAAGCTGCCTATCGCATTTCTCTGCTACATATAACTCTTAAATGGCTTTCCACTGACCTTATGCAACCAAGCAGGACCCTCTAGGGCCTTCCTAGGACAGACTCTGACCCCCACCCACGGTGTCCTCTGCCTGCCTCCAGCTGGAGTCTCCCAGGCCTCCCCTGAGTCACAAAAGCCTGGCTCAAAAATTAATGATAGAAAGGATGTCAACATGTAGTGACAAAAATTGCAGTTGGGCCAGGAGAACTAATAACAATTTAAACTTTAAATCAGCCATATGACTGTCACAGAATCTTTAGTCCCTCCCTGAAGAATCTAGATAACAGTATTTAAAGCACACTTCCTGAACTGTTTTACAGATGCTAAAACCCTCACCAAATAGAAAAAGTTAACTACGTGATGACCATGAGCACATGGCCCCAAGCCTACTGGACCTGAGAATTGATAATGTTAACCCCCGTGATACCACCCTGTTACTTCACCATCAACCAAGCAGAGAATTGCTCACCAGCTGATCACATACCCTGCAATTCCCCTCTCTCAATTTGCCTTTAAAAATGCTTCCCTGAAACCCACCTGGGAGTTTGGGGTTTTTGAGCATCAGCTGCCCACATTCCTTGTTTGGCACCTCTAATAAACACTGCACTTTCCTTCACCACTACCTAGTATCAATAGATTAGCTTTACTTTTTGCGGGCTAGGGGACCCAGGTTTGGTTCAGTAACACAAGATAGTTCAGGCTCCTTACAGGATACTCCAGCTTTCATTAAAGAAACTTTCAGATATATTTTATGGTATGGCAAGTGCAATGGATAAAATACTGGACTCTGATCCACTCTTAGAAAGGAATATGACAATTTGCCAGGGCAAAGAAAAGATGTTCATTCAGTATCATAAGCTATATGATGAGAAGATGCAGACAAGTACTATTCAAACTATAATTAATAAGTTATTTAAAAGAAATAAAACATTTTAATTCTCATTGTTTCTAATTTTAATACTATAATTTTTACTATAACTAACATTATAATTTAAATTACAGTGTACTAAATAAATATTAGTTTTACAATTTTTTATTTCCTTATACATTTACACTTTCAAGTAAGAGAGCTTTTGATGTGCTGACAAAAATGGAAAGGTCACAGAGCAATCATAACTTCCCACATGGATTATCAAAATTACTTTGCATAGTTTCAGCTTGCACAGTCATTTTTATGTTCTCACACTCCCACACAAAGTAAGAAATACCTGTATTCTCTTAATTCTAATCTTACAACACATCAATCCACAGTCATCCGATTTCTTCCATGACCAATTCAACTGTTGCCTATTTAGCCCTCTCATTACATGTATATCTACTCCATAAAAGCAACAATGCCAACATTTCTAAGTCCTTTAAGCAACAGATTAAAGGATAACAAACAGCTGATCTACATTATATATCCGTTTAGTTATGCAGTAGTGTGTGGGTGCCCCTCCCAGACCCTCATTATCCTCCTCTGATTGATTTTTTTAAGCAAGGGAAACTACTAATTACTTTAGATTTACGAAGAACCAAGTAAGCTTGGAGCAGATTTAATTTTTCCTACCTTTTTTTTGAGTGGTATACCTCTTGGTCAAATAAATGCAAGAGCTGAATGTTTCCTTCCCTAAGGAAAGGGTAAAACAGCACATTTTCTTGACTCAGTGTGCCACATTTTTGCATGCAGAGCTCTGGAAACTGGATGGAATAATTAACATAAGGAGCCTGGGGCCTTTTCAAGGGAAGGGGAAGATGAATACAGTGAACAGGATAAAATGAATGCAGCAGCCCCAGGAAAGATGTATCCTGGGATATATGTGTGGGATTAAAAGCATTGTTCACTAAGATAATACTCTGGTTGCTTGGGAATCTTTTGGCTTTGAACTCTCTGATCTGAGTTTATTATTAGGAAAATTTCCATGCCTTGAATAATTAGTACCTCTGTAGGAAACCTCCATTCAGCCAGTAGTAGATGCTACATTATAGTTTTGAGAATAATATACCTTCAAGTTACTTGAAAGACACATACAGTAAGAAAAAAAAAAGGGGGGGGCATGCTTGTCATGCAAACACAACTGCACAAAAAAATCTATTTCATAGACATTCTGGAGTCACACACTTCCCCCTCCTGAGGACAATACGTACATTGCAACTACTCACCAAGAGCTAACACTGCTTCCCCACCTCAGTAGCTTCTCCCAACCAGCTGTGAGCCTCCTGGCACCAGCAGAAGAAAGTATAGTTTATGTTACCATGTTTCAGACACACAAACTTCATTAACTGATTTTGTTCAGAGAAAGTCTCCCGTCTATCATCAGCAGGACCAAACAAGATCAAGTGCCAAATGACACAAGGATTCTTAGACCCATATGGGAGACCTCTGGGTGGAACAGACAGCATTTGCAGACAATACCACTCTACAGTGGAATGTAGGGTACAATTCTGAAAAACTGCTTTGTGTAAACAGGACATGAAATTAACATAACTATTTCATCTATTATGCAAACTTCAACACAGGACAATGGCATCTAAGGGAGGCAAAGAGAAGATGGTCCAGTTGAAAAGAGAGAACAAGGGTTATCTACTCCCACACTTATCCTGCACATTGAGAACCAAAACCATACCTTGGTGTATTTTTTAACAAAAGTCTCAACAGATTCTGCCTTTAACTCCCCCATGCCAAAGCACTGTCAAAGCTTTGTGAGGTAGCATTCTCCATGACCTAGACAAGCAATAAACTCAGCCTTGTCTTATCAGCAGGTTCTGGTTAGTAATGTCTGGGGAGTGACACACCATATGTGACAAAAGAACTCCAACCCACAACCTCTTCAGCAAGCAGCTTGGAAAGGGCAGGACTTGGGTCAATGACTGCCAGATTTCCCTGATTTCTGGCCCCACTTCAAACTCAGGACTAACTAGAAAGGGTCAAATATTCTCTCCAACCAATCACAAAAGATGTCCCACATTCTAGACAGCCCACCTCCAGCTTCCCATGTCAACAACCTCCAATCAGAGAAAAACGAACACCTTCCCAGGTTTTTTGTTACTCTGAGCTTTCCCACTCCCATCTGCCTTTGAGTCTCTGCCAAATACAGGTGATGGTGGCTAACTTCACTGTTACAACAAGCTCCAACTTAATGGCCTCTATTTTTCCCATTTCAGTGGTCCTCCTTGCTTGCCACAGGAGCTGGTTTTTGACAGCAGAATTTCAAAACTATAAGAGAAGCTTTTAGAAGAGTGAATTGGCAGCATATTCTTCAGAACTACTAATTTTTTCAGTCAAGGTTTTAAGACAAATTAGCAAATTCCCTGCCCATCCAAGAGTTTAAAAGTTACTTTAGCTCTGGATACTACTGATTTTCTCATATGAAATTCAGGATAACAAAAGCAAGCATTCCTGAATAACATAATCTTTTTCACATACAAAATTCACCATCAAATCCTGCCACTTAAAAAACTATCTTCTACATTTCTCATTTTTCATTCCTTAGTTCCATACCTGGTTAACTAATCACAATTCACTTTTATTTCCTTCAGCACCACTTATGATAATGCTAAATTGTCAATTTATTGTCTTTAAATCCTTCTTAAATGTCAATGGCATTTTCTAAGTATCTATTTTCTCAAAAGGAACTAAAATAAATTAAAAGGAAGACTATAAAGGACTTTATTATTTTTTCTTATAGAGAGTGGAGAAGGAAAACATATCCTGCAATTTCATATGCAGGAGGAAAGAAAACATACAATGTGCCTTCGGAGAGAGACACGTAATTTTTCTCCAGTGCAGATGACTACTCAGAAAAATAGCATTACAGGTTGTTTTTCGGATAGTCAGAGCTTTCTGCAACAGGAAAAATAGAGAACTAAATTTCATACATAATCAAACGTGGAGAAACAAAGAAGAAGAAGGAAAATAGTGAGGAAAATTTCAGTTCTCCAAGAGTGGGGATCATGAATCTCAGCAAGATCACAAACAGTGAGGAGATGAGGACATTGATGTCCAATGACAAATGACAGCCTGTGAGAAGTTACGAGAGTGGGAATAACTATGAGACCGTTAATAATATTCTAAGAATCAATTTGTTACTGTTTTCTATACTGTACAACCGAAATTGGTTTTAAAAAATTGTGCTAAATTCAAAAGTTCTGTGATCATGATTGATTTGAAGAACCAAAGAAAAAAGATGCCTAACCTGGAATGTACAAAGATGTCAGAAGACTGAGAATTCAGGGGAAATGTGAAATCAGGCCAAGAGGTGACTGGGAGAAATGTAGATCCCAAGTATTCTTACAGATAGTGTGGGGGAGTTGCTGACTTTTCTGTAATAATTGGGATGGAAACTTAGCTAAATTTCACTTACATATTAAAAGAAGAATAAAGGCCAGAGGATTTGGGAACCCCCAGGCAACTGACATTTAGGTGACATACAATTCTGTAATGATAGCCATATAAGTGTTAATTAATAGAGACACAATTAGGGATGGTTCTTTCTTTGTTTCTCTCTCTTTCTCCTTATTTCTTTAAAAATTTCCCTTATTGGTGAGTTTATTGGTATTTATAATGAATCATCTGGTTTGCATTTCAAATGTAGAAGTAGTTCTTTTTCCTCTTTCCACTTTTCCCATTATCATATTAAGCAAAAATGTAACATAGAAGTAATTTTAAAAAAGAATTTATTAGCATTACAAATATTCAAAGCATACAAATGTGATGCGGAAGGGGAGGACTGAATGAGGCGCTATTTCCCTGGGGAACGAGGCCAGGTTTTTAAACTGAGTTTTCTCAGTTAACAATCCCATGTTAGTAAGAAAAATCAGTGAGACTCAAATTTCAAATCAATACTATGTGGAGAATAGAATAGCATCCATTTGTAACTTTGTAACTTGGGGTTCTAGGGTAGATAGAATTGTAAATTATGTGTGTATATATACATGCATTTAACATAAATATGTTCACATATACATTTCACATATATACATATTCCATATGTATATTTTCCACATATATATTCCATATATACAGCTAATATATATTCTTAATATATGCATTATAGAATATACATAATCCCTATATATGTAGATTATATATATAATTATACCTTTATTTTAATTACTTTCTTGGAATTGAACCATAAGGCGTTTGAGATAATATCCTCCCTCTTCTAACCAACAGCTCATTAGAGAAAGTTTAATTGATTATTATGCAGCTTCACTGAGATTCTACAAAAATATAATGTCATTTTATTGATTATCAATTGAGATAAAATTTGTCATTTTTATAAAGGCAAGCCCTCCCCATTCAAATGATAAGCCCTCCTGAAACTGGATGCCAATTATATTTACAGTAAGTACATTTT
Organism: Physeter macrocephalus; assembly: GCF_002837175.3. NCBI lineage: Eukaryota > Metazoa > Chordata > Mammalia > Artiodactyla > Physeteridae > Physeter > Physeter macrocephalus. The sequence continues at coordinate 53,252,867 of NC_041228.1, forward strand.
TGTAGTTAATATACATCACATAATATTTTACTAGTTTTAACTAGTATTCTCAATCAGCAATAAGGTCATATTATTAACACATCAATAAAATGTCAGCTTTAATTCTTAGGCAATGATTTTAAATCAAATTTTTATAATTCATATTTATTAGAGACAGAAATAACTGATACTTTTGATATTCATCATACTTATGAAAATGTATATACTATATTAATTTTTTTAATGCTTGCTCACTTATTCCACATAACCTTTAAGACCAGTCTAAATGTCCCTTATTTCCCAAATTTATTTAATGTCTACTATGTGTCAGATCCATGGTAAACTCTGAGAAAACTAAGTAGAAACAGTGTTCCTCACAGATCGTTCAGTCAATCATGTCCCTTATTTAAGTAAGACTGGACTCTTCTCAGTGTTTGGCAGTTAGAAGACATTTAGTGAACTTATGTTACCCTCCCTCTCCTTCCCTTATTTCACATTTTCTACCTTTGTTGAAGCCTACAGTTAAACACACAGCATTGAAATTGTATGCGTGTATGACTATTTCCTCTAGAATGAGCTTGTAGGGTTTCATTTCACTATTTCAAGCCTAAAGAATACACAGTGTCTACATCCGAAAGGCAGTCAATTCATTAATTATTTGAAAGGTGACAGGAGGATAAAATTAATAGACAAAGAAAAGAAAGAGATCTGGAAGATATCAAAAGCAGAATTACATTTCAATGTGCTACTTTTCTCCAATGATTTATGGCTCCTTCTGAGAAAAATTGAAGCTTTCAGAATTTCACGACATTTAAAGATGGGGACTCTTAAAAAGGCCAAAGTATGTAAACAAGAGGTGACAGTGGATGTGTTACAACCAAGAATATTTATTATAACAAGCTGAAACATTCAAGATACACATCCGGGTTTGCTGAGGTGAGAGTGTGGGTGGTTGTTTCTGGGGAAGAGGGTGGGCAGCCAGAGAGAGGAAAGATTGTCATTTAATGTTTCTTGTAAAATATTTATCCTCTCCTTTTCTCCCTCCAACAAGCAGAGACTGACTTCTATGAAACAGAAATGTCAGTATCTAATATTTCGCTAAAGCTAAGACATAGCAGTTCCTTCTGCCTGAAGCCAAAATGAAGATAATACCCTCAAGCTAGACATATTCTCTTACTGCAGCTGTTCTTATAAAAAACTAAGGAATTCAGTCAAAACTGAGGTTTGAAATTTACAGGGAAAAAACAAATACCTAGATTTGTAGTTAACTCTTGGTTCATTTTACTGATTTTTCTCCCATTTATGAAGTGTTAATCAGGGTTAACACTGTAGTTTTCTTTTGAAAGCAACATAAACACTATAAAAGAAAAAAAAATTCATGAAACAGCAATTGCCAACAGAGGAATTGCAAATGGACGATACATATATTTTTAAAGTTCAACCTCAGTGGTAATTAAAAGTATGATATTCCGTTCTTCACTTACAAATTGGTTAAAATACAAATACCATATGACATCACCTATATGTGGAATATAAAATATGACCCGAGTGAACTTATCTACGAAACAGCAAAAGACTCACTGATATAGAGACCAGACTTGTGGTTGCCAAGGGGGAGGAAGGGTGGGAGAGGGATGGACTGGGAGTTTGGGATTAACAAATGCAAACTATTATATATATGTATAATTGAATCAGTTTGCTGTACACCAGAAACTAACACAACATTGTAAATCAACTACACTTCAATAAAGTGAATTTTAAGAAAACATATTGGTCAAAATAAAAATAAAAACTGAGAATAGTCTCTTTTACCAAATCCATGTTGGCACACATATAGGAAAATGGATTCCCTTATACCCTACTAGTGACAATACAACTTAAAAAAAAAGTCTGACAGCGATTTTCCACTATGAATCAAATGTTTTAAAAGCATTCTTGCACTCACCTAGCAATTCACAACTCTTGCTTAAGAATTAATATGAGGTGTGCATTGATGAAAACGCCTTGACTAAATTTTAGACAGACATTGTTCTGACTCTAGGTCCTAATTTCCCTTATCTTGGAGTGTTTACTTTAGAAAAGTTGAAATTATAAATTCTCTCTCTGACTTTTGAGATAGAAATCTGTTTTAAAAGCCTCTTGCTAGCTTTACAACCCAAGAAGGTCTTTCTCAAGGACCTGGGAGCCATCCTTTAGAAATGTAACTATCAGAGGAGACAGCTCCCCTATCTCCCAGTCTCTGTGAGAGGTGAGAGCCTACCTTCTGCCTGTGCCTTGCTCCAAATAATAAAACTATCTCCCGACACAAAGGTAAGAGAAAATTCACTTTTCCTTTGAGTAAAACCAATTAGCAAACACAGATGGCCTCTGGTCTTCCTCTCACCCCAGCATTTAAAAGTTCTCTTGCCCTTCATTTCTTAGAGTTGAATTCAGTTCTTGTTTCTCTCCACTACTGTGATAGCTTTAAATAAAGTCTACCTTTCCTGCTTAACCTTGTCCAGTGCAATTTTTGGTTTGGAAGCATAAAAAGATATGCATTACTATAGTAATGTGTGATTTATGATAGCAAAAAGAAAAATATTTAATGTTCAATGATACTAATTGCTTAAATTATAAGTATTGTGAAGCAAATAAAATACATCAGAGAAAAAATGTTCCTTTTACAAATCTTCACACACAGATTTTTAAGTAGGGAAGCAAGTTGTAAAATGAAACTATCATGCATCTATTACCATTCTTTGTGTCAGTATCTTTGCTGTCTAATTATGGTTTCAAACAGGGCATTAAAATGCAGTAGAACAATAATGCACAACTAAAATGCAAAAGGAGCACAAGGTGACATTAGAAATCTTCCATATACGCAGAATTCCATGTAATTGATGAATGCAACATTCTGCAACTATTTATGTAGCAAACTAAGCCATTGAAAAATGAGGTCCTGTCAGAGTTTGCACAGATGACAACTGAAGAAGAGAAAATCAGCAATGATGACATGACAGATGCCTCCAATGATTTGAATATAGTAGGATTAAGAGATAATGCAGCACCATGGTCCTCAAACGTGGCTGCCAGTTGGAGTCAGCTTGGGGAATATTAAAAAATACTGATGCTGGGGGGCTGGCCTGGGTGTTGCGATATTTTTTAAAAGTCCCAGATGTTTCTAATGTGCAGAAATATTACAGAATCACCACTGTAACCAATAGTCTTGGTGCCCTGCATATATCCCTCAATATCACTTCACTGTATCCACATGTACACTGGCCCGACTTCCAACCTGAGACTCAGCCTGTGATCTTTCTCTCTCTGTCCAATGGAGCTGGATTAATTTCTTTATTCCTTTTATTTCAGAATACCAGCAGTCCTCGCTTTGCACAGTTCTATGGTAACTGAGATTTGATGGTAACTTGATTTGATCTCAGTAATCAAAGAACTGGTCCAAGTGAGGATTGCCTGCATGTCTGTCATCACAAGAAGCCCAGGATCCAAGGTCATGTTTCAAACCCAACAAAAATCTTTTACAGCTTTCTACATCCCCCTGATTGATATCATCACCCACCACTCTCCAATCCTGAAATCATTAGATCTTCCAGAAGTCATGTTCAATTATCAGCAAAATTCTTTACCCACACACATCCTTCTCTGACTATTCCGATCATCCTCTTACTCTAATTAAATCCTGTCTGTCTCTCCAGGATAATGCTTCTCCTACAGGCCTTCAAATTAAGGTGGCTGTTTTTCTCTCCCACAGTCCTTGAAACAATAGCTTTTCCTCTTTGCCACTACCAGTTCATTTCCCTCCATTTTTCCTAAAATCTCCTGTCACAAAATCAGATACCACCCATGACCCGTCATCATTTTATTAATCTACCAACCACCTTGTTAATTTCCCTCCTTTCTGGAGAATATCAGCTCCTGGTTTCTGTCACTCTCTCCAGCTCTAACTCGAATTTGTTGGTGATTTCAATGATCTTCCCAATAAACTGGCCTCATAATTTCTTGATCTCTTCTTTTCCATGATGTAATCTCTACTCTATCTCATCCACTCCTACCCCCATCACATCCTCGCCTTTTTATTTATCCAGATTAGATTGTTTGGCCCATCATAAAGTGGTAACTTTCTGTATATACATCCAACTCCTTAACATCTCTCTTGCCTCACTGTACTCACACAGCAGAAGGTCAAACTTGGATACATCTAACTCTCACCATACTTTGTTTCTGCTGGCACATAATCAACCATGGACAGAGAAAAAGACAAAGTTGTGTCATCTAATGGCGCATCCACCTTTTCAGTTACACAAATCAAAAATACTTAACTCATCCTTGACTTCAATCTTTCTCTCATACCATAAGTTCAATTATCAGCAAATCCTTCCAGTTAAACCTTCAAAGTATATCTGATATCCAATCGTTTGCCACCACCTCAATTCTACCTCTGTGGTCTAAACCACCATCATTTCTCACTTTTATTATTGTGATAGCCTCCTCAGTGGTCCCCCTGCTTCCATCAACTCAGCATGCATAGGTATCCTTTTAAAATTGTGTTACTCTTCTACTCAAAACTCTCCAATAACTTCTACTCAAAACTCTCCAATAACTTCTACTCTTACTCAGTAAAAAGAAGGTCCTCAACATTGCATGCAATTACCTCTATTATTCTGTCTGACCCCATTTCCTATGACTGTTCTCTCTCACGTACACCTCATCAGTCACACGGACCTCCCTGCCATTCCTCTAACATGTTAGACATGCTCTCACCCCAGGGCCTTTGCACTTGCTGTTCCCTGTTCCTCTTTGCTAGATATTCATATAACTCTTTCTCTCACCTCCTTCAGGGCTTTATCAAATGTCATCTCCTCAGTCACTACCTTATTTCAAATGGTAACCTCGCCATCCCAGCACTCCTGATCCCCCTTCCAGGCTCCACAGCATTTGTAACTGTCTATCACACTATATGATTTATTTTTGTTTATTCATTTACCTGTCTCCCACTAGTAGGCTTGTCCTTAGGTTTAGTCCCCACATCCTAAAAACATGGGGTGAAGTGTAGACATTAGTAACAATTTTGTCATCTAACAAGTAGCCCTCTATGCATTATTAATGATAACCCTTAAATCACAAGACATATTATCTAATCCCTGGAATAGATATACTTAAATGACTTTTAAAATCTTGGGACTCATGTAAGAATATTTTTTAACTGTAGCTTTGAAGCATATTACTGTAGTTTCATAGCCATGATAGGTTTGATCAAAGTTCCCAGCTCCTCAGAGGTATAAGACAGAGCAATATCTGGAATTCAAATAATATCCAAGATCTCATTAAGGCTAAATTAATGTGCTGAAATGGAAAAACAAATGAATTTATTAAGTTTTTGCTTTTCAACATCATATACAATTATATGTTTCTCCCCTCATTTCTCCTTCTCTGTCCCCTCTTCAACTCTCCACTCCTTTGTACTTCACTTTTTTTTTTCCAGGAAGGGAATTCACTTGAATATTTCAGCTTAAATACAGACACCCAAGCAGGCCTTGTGTTGAATATACTCCTAGCATTAGAAGTGACACTAATTTTAGGTCTCCAAATTATTATATCTTTCACTGCAATTAATATAATTCAAAGTGGATATTTTAAAACAATGGGAAACAATCTCTAGTTAGAAAGAAAGAACTTGGCCCTAATCATCTTTTGCCATTCCTCGGTATGAAGAGTCTCTCCCAAATGAGTTTCAACCCATGCCTCTTTCATCTAATGACTTCACAGCCTCCTTTAATCCAAAAATCTCTAGGAAATGCCCACCCTGACTGACTATGGTAAGGTTAAATACTGTTAATCATCTATGAAACCTTCGCATTGAAAATCTCTTTATACTTCTACAGAGCTCTCCTTGAACAATCCTGTTATAAAATAGCAAAAATATCTAAACAAGAAAAAATTGAAAGCCACATAACTGGTCCTTAAATATTCCTGAGTGATATATACTTAAGAATCTAAACATTTCATTATTTTACTGGAAATGCCCTGGCTTGTTTAACAAAACACCAATGTCACTGTTATAAGAGAATAAAAATGAATTTTATATAGCCAAACATTATACATTTCTCTAACGCTGAACGACAGATGACTTTAGAAGCTAAAAAACAATCATTCAAACAGCAATTTTCTGCATTACTGCCTGACTTTCTGAGAATAACTAACCTTTCACATAATGGAAAATTGGAAGAAAATAGTGTTATTAAATAAGATATTTTCACACCTGGTAATCTGGGGAAGGAAAGACTTTATGCCTATCATTGAATAAGATTGCTTCTCAATGCAATATGTTGTTTAGCCACATTTTATTATAATACAGGAACAATTCTCTAACGCCTACTTCGGCAACTATTTCCATCTATTTGTTGTTCTATCTTTTCTTTGCTTTTGAAACAAAATTACAGTGGGTTTTACAAATGATATCCTATTTTAATTGATTTCTTAATTTGCTGTGCTGAAATTTCTTTTTAATTTTTTACCTGGTCTAGAAAAATTAAATTTCTTTTTTATTTTTAAATTTTATTTATTAAATGCTCCATTTAATAAATACAACCAATACCTTTTATTACTCCACTAGAATATGTATTCACTTCTGAGTTTCAGTCATTTCATTAACCATGAAAATTATGTGACATCATATATGCTCCAAGTTTCCACCACTGAGGAAATTTCTAATCCTTTAGATATGCTACCCTCCTCCCCTCATCTTAGGTAAGCCCAGAAAACCTTGGTGATAATAAAAGCAACAAGTCTAAAAGGAATGCTTTTGGATACAAATAATAGCAAATCCAACTAACTGAGGCCCAAATCATATGAATACTATCAATAGTTGCTCACTAAAACGATCCAAGTTTCACTCAGTGATTATACAAGGACCTAGGTTCTTTTAATCAGTTGTAGCATCATGTTGGAATTTCTTCCTCCGTTTAATTACATGATGGTCATCACAAGATAAATGTTACCTTTCCAGGAACATGTCCTCATACTGTAATCCCACAAACAAAGAGGGAGTGGGAAAAATGGAATGACTTTTTTCTAGGCAGTGCTGCTGACAAGCAGAGTAGAAGCATAACATGGATGTCAAAACATGATTTTTGCCTACAACAACTTGACTAAAGTCAAAAGAAAAAACAACAGGTCAGCAATGTCCAAGGAAAATACCCAACAGGCGGCTCAGGTTAGCTCTTCATTCTTAACTCAAAATTTACACATCATCCTAATTTGGTTGCACAAATTCTTTCCAAATCCCTTCTCCAAACTTTCTTAAGAAGCTAGTTATATTTGGATACACTTCTAATTACTAGAAATTTATACCACATTTCAATGTAGATTATTTTATTAAATACCACTAAAAACAGGGAGGAGAGGTATCTAACTTCTACGCCAACCAGGAGTGAAGCACATAATTCACTTAGTTGAATGATTTGCTCCATTTTGTCAAGTTCAAATGGTTTTCTTGGCTCTCCTCACTTTTCAAAACTTAAAAAAGTAAAAGCATTCTGTAATTTCCCATTCTGTGTTTGGTCTAGCCCATAAAGTCTGGGTGACATATACATAGTCACTTGATTTTGGTGACCTCACATATTTTATTTACATCTCTTGCTTAGATGTCTGCTCCTCAGCCATTAAAACAGCATTGTCCTTTGATAAATACCAATGCCTCAATAAAAATGGCAAAACAAATATATAAACAGGACCTTGCAAACCATGCTTGAGTCTTTGTGCAGTTGAAGGATGAACCTTTGAGTTAGGAGTCATTCACCTCTCACCCACTACTGCCTTTCTGTTCCCAGCAGACCAAAACGTTCACAGTTTGAAAAGGATGATAAAATAGGGTAACAAGAGAGAAAAAAAAATCAATACTGTTTCATTTACTCACTAATTCATCCAAATATGCTTTTGCAATTACTATGTGACAGCCATACTACTAAGCACTGGGTATATACTACAGAACAAAGTGATAGGGTCCCTGACTTTGTGGAACTTTCAATCTACTGAGAAAGAGGGTCTATAATCAACTTAACAAATACAAAGACCCATAATTAACATTTTTCAGTGCTATATAGTGGGTATATGCTATATAGTACATGTAGTAATAAAGGATAACAGAGGTGAGCAACTTAGATAAAATTCCTAGGAGAGGAAGGTCTCTCCAAGAAGGTACTTCCTAAGACAAGGACTGAAGGACAAGAGGAGGACAGACACATAAAGCATGGGCGGAAGAAATTTCCAAGGAGAAGAAACATTGTAAGACAGCAAAGAACTTGGCATGCTCAGAGAAGTGAAAGGATACCTCCAAGGCTGAAGCACAGGGTACAGAGAAAAGAGTGGAATTAAGACAAAATGGAAAATGTTGGCAGGGGATACATCATGATAGAATTCAGAATTCGGGTTTTGTTCATGTAAAATGGGAAGTCACTGGAGGCTTTCAAATAAGGGTGGGAGGACAGGGTAAAAATTATTATATAAAAATAAGTGTATATTATTATTATATATAATTGCATAATATATAATACATAATATTGCCATATGTATTATATATATATATATGAAATTTCTCTTATTACTTTCTATTACTTTCAGGTGGATAGATTAAAGAAAGAAAGTTTAGGGTAGAGCTTTAGGACAAACTAGTTCCTGCCGAGCTTTCTAAAAACTCTTTGATAATTCATATACTAGACTTTGAAGATGGTAATACTGGAAAAAAGAATATAGCATACTCCAGGGGGTTGAAGTTAAATAGTGGTACATACTCAAGAAAGAACACTCTGGGTAGAGTTATATTTGGCTTACAGCATTTAATTTTTTTCATTCATCTGTAAAAGCCTACATTTTTTAGCCATTTTTGAGAAAAAACATATACTCAAGGGTGGAGATGTGAAATATCCCACCCCACTTTCTCTCCTAGAGAAGATGAAATTTAAGAGAGACAGAGCAAAATTGATATGATTAATCCATACTGGAAAAAAATTTAAATAACCTTGTGTTGTTCATGTATCTAGAAATTCTCCAGGGGTATTTAGGACATTCCAGTGTCCTGATTGATTTTAAGAAACTGCTCCACTTAGACCTCCCACCACAAGTTGGGTCTTCAATCCAGAATAACACTTAGAAAGCAAGCCATAATTTGAAAATATACATGCACCCCAATGTTCACTGCAGCACTATATACAATAGCCAGGACATAGAAGCAACCTAAATGTCCATCAGCAGAGAAATGGATAAAGAAGATGTGGCATATATATGTAATGGAATGTTACTCAGCCTAAAAAAGAATGAAATAATGTCATTTGCAGCAACATGGAAGGACTTAGAAATTGTCATACTTAGTGAAGTAAGTCAGACACAGAAAGACATATATCATGATATTGCTTATATATGAAACCTAAAAAAAAAAAAGGTACAATTAACTTATATACAAAACAGAAATAGAGTTACAGAGGTAGAAAATAAATTCATGGCTACCATGGGGTAAAAGGCTGGGTAGGGATAAACTGGAAGATTGGGATTGACATATACACACTACTATATACAAAATAGATAACTAATAAGGACATACTGTATAGCACAGGGAACTCTACTCAGTACTTTGTAATGGCCTATATGGGAAAAGAATCTAAAAAGGAGTGGATATATGTATATGTATAACTGATTCACCTTGCTGTGCACCTGAAACTGACACAACACTGTAAATCAACTATACCCCAATAAAAATTTTAAAAAATAAAAATAAATTAAAAACCAAAATAAATAAATAAATAAATAAATAAAAAGAAAGCAAGCCAGGACTCAGGCCTAAGAAACATCTCCTTGCGAGCATGTTAACACCCTTTTTGGTGTTAATGAAAGAGCTGCATAGCTATTGGTGCAGATTCTTAGTCACTCCAGGCAGGGAAGTGTGAAAACACAGTCTCACAGCAGCCCAGAGCTTTAAAGCTGGAAAATAAACTCAAGTGAAGATAAGGAGGGTGGGAGGGAGGGAGATGCAAGAGGGAAGAGATACAGGAACATATGTATACGTATAACTGATTCACTTTGTTGTAAAGCAGAAACTAACACACCATTGTAAAGCAATTATACTCCAATAAAGATGTTAAAAAAAAAAAAGAAAGCAGTCTGGCTACCCTCCATGTTTGTACATCATGGGATCACAACAAATATGTTATCTCCTCCCAAAAGAGATTTGTTTTCATGTAGATTAACCACTTATGAGAGGGAACACACCATTCCTCTCCTACTTAAAAAAAAAATTATATATATATAAAATCTCAATTTAAATTGTCCCTCAAGGAATTGTATGAATCACCTAGTATGACCTAGTATGCACCAGTACAATTCTGGGTACTATGAATTCAAAGCTGAGATATGACATACTCAAGGAAACATGATCAGTGCAAAGCTGAAGTCAGGATCTTTGAAATCTCATGGACCTTTATTTAATGTGTATGGTGTTAAATCCAGAAATGAAAGATATTACCGAGTTTCTTATGATACCCCTTTGAAAATTTCCAAATCCTTAGATTAGGACATATTGTATTAGGTAAACTTGGGAAATGACAAACAAAATTGGTATGGCATTGTATATTTTGGTGTTTCAGGAAAGAAAGTGAATATACTACATCCCGTCTTTCAGTGATTTTTTAAAAATATCTCTAAATTAATATTTTGTATGTGGAAAGTTGGGCATATTGTTCTTTGCCTATGAGCAATTCTTATCTAGTGACTTCAGAGATATCATTAGTCATTGAGATTTAATGCAAATACTTTGCTGTTGAAAGCTTTGAAAGGCAAATGCAAGAGTATAACTGTATACTCATTATTGAGACACAAATTTAATGTTGGAGTTATGAAGAATCAGTAGACTCTATCCTCTCCTATGTGCTAATAATTCTTTTCAGAGAAAACCACCAAAGTGCAAGTTCTTAAACTTACATAATTGACGACTTCACCAGCACAGCTATTAGGACTCAAGATTTCTCTCTATCTCCCACTCCTCAGGACTCTCAACACTGGTTCCTGGTGATGAGGTAACTGTTATACACATATATATATATATTTTTTTTTAATCTACCTTGATTCTACTGAGAAAATGGTGGCCAAGTGGAAGGAACATATTTTTTCACATTAAGAGTACTCTACAACACAGAAGCTTTATATGCATATTCTTTCAGCATTTTTATCTCAGCTCAACTGCTACCCCTCAGACAAATCACCTGTGATTATACTATATGAAGGTGCCCAGTCCAGTCTAGATCATTCTCTTATTTAACTTCACCCAATAGGCTGAAAAGAGACCCCTGCCCAAGAGGCCCATGATCCAGTTCCATGAACCTGGGATATGTTATTTTATATGGCAAAGAGGATTCTGCAAATGAGATTAAGTTAGGATTCTGAAATAGGAGATTACCCTGGATTATCCAGGTGGGCCCCAAATATAATAATCACAAGGGTCTTTTAAGAAGGAAGCAAGAGGACTTCCCTGGTGGCACAGTGGTTAAGAATCCGCCTGCCAATGCAGGGGACACGGGTTCGAGACCTGGTCCGGGAAGATCCCACATACCGCGGAGCAACTAAGCCTGTGTGCCACAACTACTGAGCCTGCGCTCTAGAGCCCACGAGACACAACTACTGAAGCCCTCACAGCCTAGAGCCCGTGCTCCGCAACAAGAGAAGACACGGCAATGAGAAGCCCACGTACCGCAATGAAAAGTAGCCCCTGCTTGCTGCAACTAGAGGAAGCACGCACGCGGCAACAAAGACCCAATACAGCCAAAAATTTTAAAAATAAAAAAAAATTAAAAAGAGGGAAGCAAGAGGTTCAAAATCAGTGGTAGAAGATATCAGAATGGAAACAAGACAGAGGAGTGATGCCAGAAGGTGCTATGAGCCAGGGAACGCAGGGAACCTCTAGAAGAAGAAAAAGGCAAGAAACAGATACTCCCCCAAGGACTACAGAAATAACACAGTCCTGCCGACACCCTGGCTTCAGACTTCTGACCTCCAGAACTGTAAGAGAATAAATGTGTCTTGCTTTAAGTCACTAATAGCAAAAGGAAATTAATACACTTAATTTTCATTTTCTTCATAGCACTTGCCTCTACCTAAAATTGCCTTCTTTCTAAATTGTATTTTTTTTACTAAATTTGTTTCCATATTTGAATATAAACTTTCTAATGTAGGCACAGAACTTGTCTATCTTGTTGGCTGCAGAAACCCCAGCACTAGAAAGAACATCCCAAACATAGTAAGTGCTACATAAGTACTAAAGAAGTAAGTAGAATAGGTAATAGAAATACAAAAGATATGGATGTGAACATTAAACTTTGTTCTCATGACAACTGTGTGCTTTCTTCACTGTTATGTCAGGAATGCCTTTATCTCTTAGGGGAAAAAAAAATGGTGAGGACAGATTGGTGAGGGTAGATGTATTTTAGTATAAAATTCTAATGTAGTAAGTGTAACTGCTTTATTGAAAAGTCCAAACTTCACTGGGGTGCAAGTATTAAATCGTTTTATTTTATTCTCTAATCCCTATACTACTCTTCCCTGTCCCTGAAGGATATGTACAGCACGTTTAAATTTAGCCCAATTTAAACTTTAAATATCATACCTAACTTAACACTCACGTCTTCCTCGTCCTCCGTGATTTATCCTTAAATTCCTTTCCATCCCACTGTTGTCTGCTTATTAGGACACAGGACCAGGGTTACCATTATTTTAAAAGGAATTATTATACAAATCTTGTTTTGAAATGCTAACTATCCATTCTAAGGGAGACCTGTTCCTTACTTAAGGACTTATTTCCTCTGTTTTTGTTTCTAAAACTTATTAGCAAAACTTATTTTTCAGAAATCCTCACTGTGAATGTCAAAGTATATTCTTAAGTATTTTATACTGAATTGTAAACTTTTTGTCAGAGTCTTGTTTTATACTTGTTAAACTGAACATAATTTTTGGATAATGTTTCAACATTACCTTTCATACTTGAAATAAACATTTATTTTTTTAAAAGTTAAAAAAAAAAAAAGGATAGCTTACAGCAGGCCTGGATCAGATGCCTTTTAATAACTTTCAAAAAATATGCTTAATGTCTACTACTTTCAACTTTGTTTCTCAGGTTGCTTAACTGAAAAATGAAGATAATAGCTTTCTTTCCATAAAAAGAAGTTGTCAAGATTCAAAAAGCACAAATTACAAGAAAGAGCTTTGTAAACTGAAGAGTGATAAATAGAGTTGGGGAAGCAAGTACCTATTAAGAGAGGGAAAGGAAATCACATTTGCTGAGCCATGTTATGGTCCACAAAGACACCTGACACACTCCATAGCATTTAACCTTCCCAAGTGCAACTGAGTATAGGACAATTTGTGACACAAAGACAGTGAGAATCATGTCCATATTCACATTGGCTAATAAGTGGCAGAGCTGGGATTCAAAGTTAGTCTCCAGAGCTCTTCTTCTTTCCAAAACATTACACCTTATTAACAAAGAAACAAAAAAACAAAGCAGCTTATTATCAACGGGCTCTTTTTACTTCAAAGATTATGCTCCATATATAAGTCATATATATAAATGTCACAGTTAAGTTGCTATGTTTTAAGAGCAAATGCAACATGATTTCTTACATGCCATTGAGTGTAGGCTAGTGAGCTTGGAGTTGAATGATACCATATTTTTTAAAAGACATTTTTTTGATAGGGACCATTTTCAAAGTCTTTATTGGATTGTTTACAATATTGCTTCTGTTTTATGTTTTGGTTTTTTGGCCACGAGGCATGTGGGATCTTAGCTCCCCGACTAGATATCAGACCCACACCTCCTGCATTAGAGGGCGAAGTCTTAACCAACCGCTGGACTTCCAGGGAAGTCCCCAGATACCATAATTTTAAAAATGAGTTTGCAGAAGTAAACTTAATTTTTTCCTTAAAGAACCAAAATACAAAGATTGTCTCAAAGCCACTGACTCCTAGTTAACTCATGTCAGGCATGACATCCATAAAGAACTCCCTAAGAAATTTTAAAAATGGATCAGATGGGCTATTTTATCTTTCCAAAGGATGTCTTTAAGAAAGAAATGAATGTTCGGTTGAGAAAAAGTAGTACTGATTTTGGAAATTTAAGTTGCTTGTATAAGAACTCCAAATTTAATACTGGTATCCAACTCATGTATATCTGCCCCTTCCCAATACAGTTATAAGATAGCATATTAGCAACGTGAAGGGGATTGAATATATTTGCACAACGTACTCAACAAATAGGCTAAGTTTTCAAAAACATGAGAGGTTGAGAGATGGCAATGCCATTTTTTAAAACTTTCCTAGCTTTCTTCTCTTCCTTTGAAAACTGTTCCTTCTACTCTATCTTGTTTTCCAGTATAAGCATGGAGCACGGAGACAGTGTTTCATAATGCTTTTACTAGAACTCTATAAAAATGTCTGAAATATATAAAATATATTAGGCCTAAAGGCCAAAAGGAGTGGATTTATAACTTACATAATGTTCTTTTATCACAGCACCTGCTGGGTTGCAGCTGATCAGTACAAAAGAAACACCAGACCCAAGTAGTGTTAATTACAGGATCTTGATCCCCTGGACACAGGTGACTGACCCCAGAGTGACCTAAGCCTGGGCTATCAGAGAATATCTCTGGGATTTTTCACTCTGGTGGTCAAGATCTCAGCTATGGATCTTTGAAGACTGTCTCTCTCATATGCCATATGGTGAAAACCTACCACGAGAAGAGATGGGACAGAGTCTGGGCAGAGTTCTAGACTTTCATGCAGCTTTGTTTTTTTAACCCTCTCTTCAGTAATATAGGAATCTTTCAATAAAATCTAAGTTTTTCCTGGGCTTATATGAATTGGATTTCCATGACCTATAGACATAAAATTTCTGAATTATACAAAAACATCAAGACCAAAGGAATAGTGTCTCATGGGTGTCAGCAAGTTTTACGAATGTCAGTGGTGAGATTAAAAACAAAAATTTTCAATTTGCTTTAATGTTCAAAAAAGAAATCTTAGATACAAAAAGCTGTGCTTTTAGTTTTACTTTGGAAAATGAAAATCCTATTCTTTCTTCTGAGCTATTAGCTAAATATTACCTAAGAGGGAGTAAACTTAGTTTCACGATACTGTGTACAGATTATGCAGAGTACTAAATACAGGATATACAGGAAGGACTCCGAATTTAACTGAGAAAACATTAGGGTATCTTCTCTCTCAATTATTAGATTTCAATAATACTCAGATAGCACAGCAAAATAATAATAGTTAATAAAATATCATTAAAAACAAATTATTATGGAGAAAAAAGGAAAGGGCTTTTACTCAGATTTGTAACGTTTATTAACAGTTTACTAAACTAAAGCACACAGGTGCACCATCACCACCACCACCACTATCATCACATTTAAGTATTAAGATTTTTTTAAATGTCATATTTATATTTAAGCAAAATGTCATTCTTGGAATTTGATTATGACCCTGGATTTTGGAGACCTCAGAGCAGCTTGATAGGGGAAAAATGTGTTTCTGTATCTCTCATTCCCCCACCAGATACAATATATCTCCTCTCTCCTTTCTTATTATTATATTGTCTGATTTTTTTGCTCTCCAGTTCAGTCTTTCTTTGCAAGAAATATATTTTCATCCTTGATGACATCTCGAACAATGCTGGCAGCTAAAGTGAGGTTTCTCCTAAAATCTACAAACAAAAATGTAGTTGGCACCCTCTACAATGACCCCCAACATCCCCATCTCCTAGTTTTTAGTCTCTTGTGTAATCTTATCCCCTTGAGTAGATATTTAATGATTTGTTTCTATTGGATACAATGTGGCAGAGGTGATAGGATTTACTTGAGATTAGTAACAAAACAACTGTGGCTTCTACTTGGATGCTCTCCTGCTTACTTGCTCTGAGGGAAGCCACTTGCCATATCATGAGCTGCCCTTCAGAGGGACCCATGTGCCAAGTACGTGGCCAACAGCCAGAGAGGACCTGAGGCCTGCCAAGGGCCACACATAAGTGAGCCTGGAAGTGGATGCTTCCTCAGAAGTGCCTTGAGATAATTTGACTGAAGCCTTGCATGTGGCCCTGAGTCAGAGGCACCCAGATCCTGGATTCCTGATCTACAGAGACTGAGAAAATAAATGTGTGATGTTTTAAGGTGCTAACTTTGACTAGGTAGTAATAGATGACTAATACAAAAAGCAATAAATTTGCCCTCAAACTATAAAACATTATGATCAACAAATTCATTTTCAGTGCTGAAAAATACAAATCCACCTAGGCAAGCTGAATAATTGCTAGACTGAAAGGCATCAATCTGGCAAATGTATATAACTATTTCTATATCTCTATATCCATATCTGTATCTATATTTATATTTATGTCATCTATCTGAGGGGGCTGACTAGCCAAAGAAAAGGCTGCAAAACAGAATGAACATGCTATTGTATCCTGATACCAGTGAATATCAACTTGATCTAATTAACTGCACTAATTCTGACTCTGTGTTTATCAAGCAATTTTCTGATTATGATGTAGCTTATGAGCCATTCATACAGGCTGAAAACCTTGCCTCTGCTATTCTCCAAAATATTCCAATGTGTTTTCATAATGATTTATAAATGAAATTTCATTTCACTGCCGTAAAGTTCTGTCTACAGTAGTAAATAAACTAGTTATATGGACACTAATATTCTGGCCCATGTGACAATGGTATTTCTCATTTTGCTGATAAAATCAGGTTTCTCAGCCAGATGTTCCATCACAGTAAATTTACTGAGTTAATGAAAGCCACTCTGAAATCTCACAGGTAGTGGCCTCCTAGTCTTCTCCCCAGATGGATGCTTTAACCTTCAATGTCTTTCTTTTAATTAAATATATATATACTTTTTCTACTAATAATAGAAAATAATCTTAAAATCCTATTTTAAGGGTAGCCTAAAAATTTTTAACAGCACCACTGAGTTAATTTAGCACCATAAAATTCACTTATTTTAATTCTCCAATTCAGTTTTAGCACATTGATACAGTTGTGCAACGATCACCACAACACATTTTAAATGCTTTAAATCACCCCCCAATTGCTTTGTGCTCATTTACAGTCAATCCCCACTCCCACTCACCTCAGGCAGCCACAGATCTGCTTTCTGTCTCTACAGCTTTGCCTTTCCTAGAACTTCAATATAAGTGAAGTAATACAACAAGTAGTCTCTTGTGGCTGGCTTCTTTTACTTAGCAAAATATTTTTGAGATTCATTTGTGTTTTCACATGTATTGGTAGTCCATTCTGTTTATTGCTGGATAGTATGCCATTTAACCAAAAAAGTTGAAAAAAATTTTTTTTTTTTTTTTTTTCTGTACGCGGGCCTCTCACTGTTGTGGCCTCTCCCGTTGGGGAGCATAGGCTCCGGACGTGCAGGCTCAGAGGCCATGGCTCACGGGCCCAGCCGCTCCGCGGCATGTGGGATCTTCACGGACAGGGACACGAACCCATGTCCCCTGCATCGGCAGGCGGACTCTCAACCACTGCGTCACCAGAGAAGCCCAACATTTTTTTTTTGAATAGAGGACGTTTAATATTTCTGTGCTGGTCAAACAGAACACAGGTGGGGGGTACATAGGGGAGGGGGTGGAGGGCCCCCTGCCTCTCGGGAGGGGTGGCTTGTGAAGGGGTGTATGTGGGGGTTTCTTGGGAAATAATCCAAGGAGTCTTCTCAGCAAAGGGGCCTGGCCTGGGGTGTCAGAAGCATCAAACACACCCAGTCCTTGATGTTAAATTGGGGTCCCCCATAGGGGACCTCACAAAAACCTGCACAGGAATGTCTACAGCAGCTTTATTTATAATTGCCAAAACTCAGAGGCAACTTATATGTCCTTCAGGAGGTGAATACACTGTGGTTCATCCAGACAATAGAATATTATTCAGCCCTAAAAAGAAATGAGCTCTCAAGCCATGAAAAGACATGGAGGAACCTTAAATGCATATCACTAAGTGAAAGAAGCCAATCTGAAAAGGTTACATACTCTATGATTCTGACTATATGACATTCTGGGAAAAGCAAAACTATGGAGACAATTAAAATATTTATTTTTGACAAGGGACAGGGAGATAAACAGGCAGAGCACAGAAGTTTTGTAGGGCAGTGACATAATCTATGTGATATGATAATGGTGGATATATGTCATTATACACTTGTCCAAACCCACTGGATGTACAAATCTAAGAGTGAGCCCTACATTAAACTATGGACTTTGGGTGATTATGATGTGTTAATATAAGTTCATCCTTAATGAAAATATACCATTTTGGTGAATGGTGTTGATAATGGAAGAGGCTATGCAAGTGTGGGCCAGGAAGTATATGGGAAATCTCTGTACCTTCCTCTCAATTTTATTGTAAACCTAAAACTGCTCTAAAAAATAAGTCTTTTTAAGAAAAGTTCTTTTCATGTATTTTGGAATACAAGTCCTTTATCAGATAACTGTTTTGCAAATATTTTCTTCCACTCACTAGATTGTCTTCTTATTTTCTCAGGTTGCCTTTTGAAGAGCAAACATTATTAATTTTGATACAAGTTCAATTTATCATTTTTTTGGTTTTTATACTTGTCACACTAAAAAATCTTTGCCTAATCCCTAGATTACAAGGATTCACTCCTATTTTTTCTTTTAGAAGTTTTTACATTTATATCTTTTAGATGCTATCATGAATGGGAATCTCACCGATTTTTTATGTTATTTCTGGATTGTTTCTAGTTTCACACGTGTGTGTGTGTGTGTGTGTGTGTACTCCGTGACCTAGTTGATATAAAAATTTTGAATAGAAAGATACAACTGTTTCAACACAAATACAAGCATACCAAAAAAAATTAAAGGCATTTAACTTTAATCATGTGCGGTCGAGAGCAAAAATGGATTTCTTATAACGTTACAAAAAATATGTAATGTTTTAAAAATTGAGTATGGAAAGCTGTAATGAAGAAAGAAGAGTTAATATCCCCAATCACATTGTGAATTTATGGCAGAGTTTGAAAATTCAGCTCCATATGATTGTGCTCACACTGGCATCCCATGAGACCTACCTCTAAGTTAATTTATTCACTGTGATTTGTTGCCAGACTCAGCCAATAAAAATTACTTTTAAATTTTAAACATGTTTAATTTGCTATTTTCAAAACTTTAAGATATGTGGAAGGAATTTCTTCTACTTCTCCATTTTAAATAATAATTAAGAATAAAAGATACGGAATGTGACATTCTATATAAACATTGTAGTGTTACAGTGTCATCCTGAGGCCAGTACACTGCATAATAATTTTTATAGAAAGATATGTGAAAATGATACACACACACAGGGATATATAAACATTATCAAGTAGTCAGTTGAAAACTCAAGCCAAAAGGCTCCTGGTGTTGCACTCCCTCGAGCAACCAAAATCCTTTTATATTTCTTTAATGTCAGCATCCTCCCTTTCCTTCTCTAAACAATTATTTTGAAGAATTATGTTTTCAAATGTTAATCTCTACTTTCAAATTTTCAAATCATAACCTCTATTCAAATCTATATTTTCTTTTGTCTTTCATGAATCTTCAAACTTTCCATATAGCATCTTTGAAATCTGTTATTTTATAATGAGTTCCAACATCACCATTCCTACTGACCATTATTGTGCCACTTCTTCCTTCTCAGAGAGTACCCAGTTCTCTAGTCTCCTGTACTTGGTTACAAGTCAAATCTTAGAAGAGTTCTTGGTATCTGCAGATATAAAAGACCCTTTGCTCTTTTGACCTGTTAAGAACTCTGCTGTCATGGTTCAGTCCTTTACTGGTTGAGTGCTCGACCCTGCCTTCAAGTAATGCAACTCATATACATGGCAATGTCTGAGTCTGTGGTCTTCTTTCCACAACAGCATTATTATGAATAATAATGAGCTGTGTTTGCTATGATTGAGGCATTCTAACATTAAATTATACAGTTAAAAACTAGTTTATTTGCATTCTTACCATTAAAAACTTCGGGAAATGATCAAGATAAACATTTTTACTATAATTTTAAAATACCAATGATCAAAAAAGTACTTCAATTAATGTTTATATTATAATTTTCTTTAATTTTCCCATGATATATTTGGATAGTTATTTCTACGATTTGACAAGTATTAACGCCCATTTCTCCCAATAAGTATTTATGAAAATAGGAAAAGATATTGACTGTAAATATAGCATTGAATCACAAACACTCAGAGTTGATCTTTCTTAAAATAATAATTAGAATTGTTGGCACACATTAAATACTCTATTATTGAAATCATTTTGATATTACTCAGCCATTGTTAATTAGTCTTAACTATTAATTAAATTTAATGGACTACATTTTCCTGTCATAGACAACATGTGGTTTCTAATTCCTAAAGAACTTAAATTAGATATTGGAATTGAAACTAAAAGAACAGAAAGCCAAACAAGTAGTCTTAATTCAGGGAACAATTAAATAATATATTTTACAAGATAAAATCATTAAATAAGGGCTACGGAAAAAAGCTACCTCTGGCTCCATCTGTATTCATGACAGGAGACCTACATCCCCACATTTGTCAATCACTCCCACTAAGAATTCTGTTGAATAATGCAGTTGCTTACTAAAGCATTCAACGAGTCATGGCATAAGTGGCCACCAGTCCATAAATTTCAAATTAATTAGTTTTTAATTTATCTGTATTCACCAATACACTTCTACTCTGACTATGCAGTAGAGTCATTTTTTCCCATATTAATTATGTAATCCCTACAGTGTAAAATAAGAGATCTTGCTCTTGAAAGCACTAAAACCTTTAGAGAAAGAATGAATTATAAACTCACAGTGATCACCTGAAAAGCAGCAACACCAGCAGTTTATTACATGTGTAAATGCTTTGCGATTCCACCGTTTATACTCAGTGCTAATTACTTAGTACTCTTTCGTCTTCTGGATTTATTATATGCAGTAGGGAGGGTGTTAGAATGACTTTTTAAAATGTCTTTAATTTGACTGTATATACTAACAGATTACTGTATAACATGAAAGCCTTTCCCCATCCCCCCTCCACCTCCCTGTTAAACAGTATGCTTGCCTTGCCTTAGTAGAACTTAGATGCCAAAGAAAGCAGGGAACGGTTCATTAAGATGTGAGACGGCAAAGGGCCCATCCAGTCTTCCCTCTTACTAGAGAATGCTACAGCACATGACAGCCAGCGATACTTTGTTATAGAAATTGCTTGGATGGAATGGACTGAACAAAACAACCATCTTGGAAGAAAGGAATAGTGCTATGATAGCCTCTGTTCTACGTTTTCACTCCCAATTAACACTGAAAATTGTGGCTATACTATAATAATTATAGTTTTTCTTAATTTGTAAAGTGGATATACCCATGGTTTACTGAAACAAACATAGAAAGGAAATAAACTACAAAGTAATATAAGAAACTACAGAAAATGCATTTATTATTACTGTTTCCCTTATTCATGGTTTTATTTTACTGGATTTTATTTTACTTTAGGCCAAGTTTACCACCAATAATTCCCTGATAAACACTAGCTTTTGAACCTATACATTATACACTGGGTTTCAGATTGCTTTTTTTTTTTTTTTGCAACTCAGCATAACAGAGTGGTGTCTAAATTTAAGATATTTTCATCATCCACCCGCAAAAAGAAACCGTATATATTAGCAGTCAGTCTCCCTTCCCCTTTACACCCAGCCCCCAGAGACCACTTATCTACTTTCTCTATGGATTTGCCTACTCTGTACATTTCACATAAGTGGGATCATACCATGTGTGGTTTTGTAACTGGCTTCTTTCACTTAGCATAATGATTTCAAGGTTCATCCATTTTGCAGCATGTATCGATACTTTACTCCTTTTTTATCTTAAATGCCACTCCATTGTATAGCTTTACCACATTTCATTTATCCATTCACCAGCTGATGGATATTTGAGTTGAGTTGTGCCACCTTTAGCTATTATGAATAATGCTGCTATGAACATTCATGTACAAGTTTTTGTGTAAACATATGTTTTCAATTCCTATATGTACATACCTAGGGGTGGAAATGCAGGTCATATGGTTAACTCAGCATGTTTAACATTTTGAGGAACTGCCAAACAGTCTTCCAAAATGGTTGCATCATTTTATTTTATTTTTTTTTTATTTTATTTATTTATTTTTTTTTGTGGTATGCGGGCCTTCCTCTGTTGTGGCCTCTCCCGTTGCGGAGCACAGGATCCGGACGCGCAGGCTCAGCGGCCATGGCTCACGGGCCCAGCCGCTCCGCGGCATGTGGGATCTTCCCATACCGGGGCGCAAACCCGGTTCCCCTGCATCGGCAGGCGGACGCGCAACCACTGCGCCACCAGGGAAGCCCCTGCATCATTTTACATTCCCACCTGCATAGAGGGATATGAGGGATCTATTTTCTCCACATCTTCACCAACACTTACTGTTTTCAGTCTTTGATTATAGCCATCCTAGTGGGTATGAAGTGGTATTTCACTGTGATTTTGGCTTGCATTTCTCTAATGGCTAATGATGTTGAACAAATTTTCACATGACTATTGTCCATTTGTCTATCTTCTTTGGAGAAATGTCTATTCTGATCCTTTACTCATTTTTAAATTGGGTTCTTTGTCGTTTTACTTGGAGTTGTAAGAAATTCTTTCTGGGTTCAATTTCCTTTGCACCAGAGTACAATCTAGTGGCTCCTTCAGCCAAAATCTTTTGGATGGTAGACTCTTCCTATGTTTGAAAATGTCATTTTTTTTCACATTTATCTTTTCTCTATCTTCTGGTGACAAACTGCTACCCCTGGGCTGTGGAAACATCCCTGTAGGGAGGTTCCGTGTTTGCTTCTGCTGGTCCCAGGAGGTTTCAGGTGTTTCACTTTGGGATCTCCGCATCCTACACAGTGTTAAATCAAACTCCACATTCACGCACAGCCCAGCTGGGGACTGAACTCTCCCACAGAATCCCGTTTTTCTACTCACAGCCTAAAGAAGTGACCTTCAGAACTTCCTTGGTCAGAGTTTTTTAATCCTCCTTTCACTGGGGGAGGAGGGGGGGTCCCAGCTTTTTGAAAGAGTCTAAGTTTTAGGTCCCTACCTCATGTGTGCCCAGGCTACATCTCCTATCCTCCTCCAGGCATTGGACTGATACCCCCTGGGAAAAAGTATCACCCTTGCTTACTGTTCTACCTGTGGGTTTCCACATCATTTCTTCCACCTTGAGATTTCCTATTATTTCTTTGGAGCTTAGTTTTGTATTATGTATTTCTACAGTATGTGTTGGATTTCAGATTTCTCTTAAGAGTGATGCCTCTCAGGGAGGTGATTATGGCTCGTAAGTGAATGGGTGAATGGGTATGGCTGAAAAAGGCAGACTAATGGCCGTCTAAATAGCCTCTAGAAAATAAATGAAATGTCATCAGTTCATGACTGCAGCTATTTGAAGAACCCCTCACTATATCAGACTGTCTCTTAGAGTCCTGATCTCCTGAAGCATTTGCTAAATAAAGATGTACCCTACTTCTAATAGCTTCATGTCATCTAGGATTAGCCCTACCATTCACAGCTACCACACATTGTTTAAGTTATTCTCAAGGATCCTCACAGAAGTTTGCCCTCCAGTCCTCACTTGAAACCATTCTGCTTATTATCCAATGTTTTAATGACCTGAAAAATGGAGCAAGTTTGACACTGGTAAACATTGATAGTCCTGGCAACAAGCCTTTGGGAAAATAAAATCAGTAACAGAGTAGCCTACCACCTGATGCTGAACCTTGTATAGTCAAAAGTTCCTGGAATTCTCTCTACTCTGATTTCAATTGCAGTGATGGAGTTTATGCAAACCCTGGTGAAAAACAGCTCTCAGTTATTGAGCCTAAACTCTGAATTATTTTGGTCCAATCAGATATATTATAAGGTATTCTATATCCAGTGCAAAAATGTCAGTGAACATTCAAGAAACAAGCAAGTTGTGTTTTTGGATGCAGATTTCTGAGTCTGCTTTCCTGCTAACAGATATTTTTTTTTTTTTTTTTTTTTTTTGTGGTATGCGGGCCTTCCTCTGTTGTGGCCTCTCCCGTTGCGGAGCACAGGCTCCGGACGCGCAGGCTCAGCGGCCATGGCCCACGGGCCCAGCCGCTCCGCGGCATGTGGGATCCTCCCATACCGGGGCGCGAACCCGGTTCCCCTGCATAGGCAGGCGGACGCGCAACCACTGCGCCACCAGGGAGGCCCTAACAGATATTTTTAAGTGGCATTCTAGAGATGAGAAAAAGAACGTCACATAGTCAAGATGTGGGTATCCATAACAGTGCTTGACTCATAGTAAACACTCAGTAAATAATACTTGAATGAAAGCTCTGGGGGCACCTTTGGAGGCACAATAAATAAGGAGCAGTGGCTTCCTTCCAGGACCTGATAATTTGGCTATGGAGGTATGACAAAAACAGAGTGAAAGGCAGTGCATAAGAGGCATCAGCCACTCTGGGATTAATCATCAAGGTATGCTTTAGGTACTGTAGGGGTGCAGAATTTAGGACATTTTAGGCAATATAGCTAAAAGGGCTTAGAATTAGAACTGGGTATTTTGAGGGATCCTCAGGAAAATAATCAAATGAGTCCTAAAACTCATAGATTACCACAAAACAATCTTTCTTTCTTATGTAAAAGATGCAAAGCATAGATTATGATCATTTTCCTTTATCAAGGCTGCCAAGCAAGATCACTCTGCCCTTTCCTGTAAGATTCCTGCAGATCTGCTCTCAGAGTGAATAATGAGCACATCTGCTGCTTAAGTCCCCGTGTTTATACTCGTTCTCAGTATAAGTCCCTGAATACTGATGAGGGAGGGAGATATCCCTTTGTTTCTCACACCAATTGAAAGGATTGGCATTTACCTACTGAGGTAGTAATTTGATTTCACCAGGGGCTCTCAATCTCTGTCCCAGGGAAAGTAATGAAAAACAAAGGGTCAAAACACCCCTTGCCAGAGGGCTAGCCTGATCTGTCAGACCCAGCTTTGAAATCTAGGAGAGTTTCATATTTGCAGATTCCCACCTTCAGAACTAAAGATAAAAGTGATATTGGAAAAGCCCTACTATCATCTGAGACTGCATTTGATAGGAAAGAAAGGAGATATAATATCATTGGTCTAGTTTTCTTGGAGCTCTGAAGTTTCCTTCTTGGAGCTCTGAAGTTTCCTTGTTATTAAAAGAATAGGACCACAATCTATTCCAGAGGCAAAACATTTCCTAGTTGGAAAGACACGAAACAAAAGAGGACTAGGGTTTGAACAGGCAAAGTGTACCAGGGAGTACACTGAAGGTGAGAGGAATGAAATGGGCAAAAATTGCAATGGCAAAAAACCAAGAGGTATATTTAGGGGATTTAGAGTGAGCCAACTTGGCTGGTGAAGATGATTTCTGTGGAAATATAATGGGATATGAGGCATGATAAATGGGAGTTGAAACTAGGCTGCCGAGTAGTTTGAAAGCTATACTACAGATGAGCCTATAAATGTCAGGAAACCATTTAAAGGTTTTGACTCAGGCAGCAACATGATCAAAAGGAGTTTTAAAAGATTATTGTGGGGCTATATTTAGGTGAGTCTAGATGGAAAGGGTGAGAGAAAGGAGGCTCATGTAGTTGGCAAGTCAAGATATGATCAGGCCAGGATGAGGAACGTGGGTAAAAGAAAGGGGAAAAGGGAATGAATATGAGAACTAAAACTACTCAAAGACTGTAATATCTGACCTTGATAAAAAAAATAATACATTAGTGGGGAGAAGGCTGTAAATGGCACATTTCAAGACTGGTTAACTAGGAAAAAGGTGGCGCCTATTAAAACCAATCACAGAGTTATTAGCAGCTCCCTGAACCATGCTGCCTGAACTGACCAATATACCACTGAGGTCCTCAAACCTAAGACACTGTGGAACAGAAAGAAGAGAGAACTACTCCTCCTCATGCATTCCTTCTCTCTGGATAGCCCAGAATTACTTCCCAATCCCAAGGGCAGTACCCTTAATCATATCTACAAAGTCCTTTTATCTGTAGGGTAACAACATTCATAGGTTTGGAAGATAAGCATGTAGACAACTTTTAGGTGTCATCATTCTGCATACCACAACCACTAGATATGGAAGCCTAAGGAGAAAACTGTTTTCCTTTGGAAAGAGAAAAGAGGTAGGAAAGAGCAGGCTTTACAAACACTTCTAGTTCACGATAGTAGTTTTGTTCATACAATCTCCCCCATCTAGAACCCATCCCTTTCTATCCTTTAAAGTTCAGCTGTAGTCCAATCTCCTTTAAAACCCTTTTCAAAGCAACTTGAGCTCATATTATTTCATGCTTTTCCATGAGCATGTTAAACTCGTAAACTCATGAGCAAGACCTCAGTTTTTCCTACGTTATTTAAATTAATTCATTCAATCATCCATTCATGCAACAATACTTACTAAGTTTTGTTAAAGGAAATCCTGAAGGTGTAGCCACCATAAGTATAACTATGCATCATTACTGACTTCAAGGAGCTCATATATTTTAGGATCCTATTTTGTCTCTTCAACTAAAATGCTAGCTTCATGAAGGAAGATTCACACATTTGGTGCTTTAGCAGAATGCTAAGCCAAGGTACAAACATTAAATAGATGAATGACCAAGTACTAAAAATAAAAAATATCAGTCTTCAATACCAAAATAATATATTAATCTTTGATCAACAACTACAGACATTTAGGCATAAACTAGTGATTTAAATTGTATTTAGAATGAAAGAAATTGGTATTATTTACTATCCATCATCTCATTTGTTTAAATTAATTAATTAATTTCTATTTTATTTTTGGCTGCATTGGGTCTTCTTTGCTGCGCGTGGGCTTGCTCTAGTTGCGGTGAGTGGGGGCTACTCTTCGCTGTGGTGCACAGGCTTCTCATTGCGGTGGCTTCTCTTGTTGTGGAGCACGGGCTCTAGGCGTGTGGGCTTCAGTAGTTGCAGCGCATGGGCTCAGTAGTTGTGGCTTGCAGGCTCCAGAGCACAGACTCAGTAGTTGTGGCGCATGGGCTTAGTTGCTCTGTGGCATGTGGGGTCTTCCTGGACCAGGGCTCGAACCCATGTCCCCTGAATTGGCAGGCGGATTCTTAACCACTGCACTACCAGGGAAGTCCCATCATCTCATTTTGAAAGTATCTTGTCAGGTCATAATTACATAAGATTAATAGAACCACATATTCCTTAATATTACAGCTCTTTCTGTCCTGTAAATAAATAGATTTAATCCTATCAATAGAAAGTTTCCTGTCAAAATACTTCAAGAATGACTGACAACTATACTACAGTTATGAAAAATAAACTGAAAACTCTGAGATAAATCAATAGATTTGAGTCACACACATTTTATTATTAAAAATAAGCATTTAATACAGGAGGCCAATATTTAATTAAAATGTGGGAGACCAAAATTTCACACTTTTTCTGACTAATAACAGCTCATCTTTAAAGTAATCTGTGCTTCATCAAAATACAATTGGAGACACCAAACTTAGTTCAATAGTGAGGTGTAAATTTGTTACTGAAGAATTATATAAAGTTGCATATAGCTTTAAAATTGATTTGACCATGACTCTCAGCTAGAGGTATATTTTACACTGTGACCAACTACATACAAATGTATAAAACTGAAACAAAGCTTACATAAAACATCTACTCTTTACTACATGCCTACGTACTCTGCTATTTTCTATTCTAATCTAGTTTACTCAATTCTATTCCACTCTTTTAAAAATGCTAAATTTAACCTAAAATTGATTTCATCAGCCACTAATAGATCACCAACAGGTTGGAAAACTATTGTTCCAGAACATTCTACACAATTCATCTAAAAACTTAGAAACTTTTTTTTCTCTTTATCAATTCAAAAGTCTATAGAAAATAACTCATGGTAGTTATATTACAGAATGGGATAAGACAGACAATTTGCTAAATTACACTTAAATGCTGTATCTTTCACTATACAAAGAGTTATAAAAGCCAATAAATCATAGTTTGTTTACTTTTTGTTTACAGAAATGCTCAAGAAACACACTCGGACTTTGTTCCATATTTATTATTTGATACCACCAGAAAAAGAAATTATAAGCATTTTGATAAACACATTGAAAGATGGTCTGTTTTCGGCTTAAATCTGTAAATACTCTTAGATCATAAGTAAACTGGAAATGTTATTTTGAGTCTCCAGTGTGAATCAAAACAAATATTCTTATGCATATACAAGCTGCAATAAAAAAGTACACTATATTTTTCCACTAGTGAAAGAACACAGTTGCCAGAATGAAATGTTAAATCAGAAGACTAGGCTTGAAACACTGAAATTAATAACATCTACAAACAGAAAACCTTATCCAAAACTTCTGGTCTGGAACCATGACTCCTACAGTCACTGGTATCATGCAAATCTCTATCAACAGAGAAGAGCTGACTTTATTGCCATGATAATATTCTATGTATGTTACTGACGAAAAAACTATTTTTAAAAATATAGCTTTGAGTTGAGTAAATGATGAGACAAAATTTCCTCTGTCAAGTGTTGTATTATGTTAAGTCTACTCCCAGGCAATTCATTTATAAACATATACGGATTTTATTTTTAAACTTACAAAAATCTGAATTGATGCAATGAACTTAAAAAAAAGCAATCTATACATCTTAAAATCCCTCAGATGGCTAATTTAATGCTGTGTCATAAAGCAATAAACATATGTTGAAAATGAAATTTTCAAACACCAATGCCTAGAAAATGAATAAATTTAGATAGAATTAATGAAGACATGCCCAAACATTTTGGACTAATATTGTAGAGCCATATTTTCCAATCTCAAAATAGTATATAGAGAGAACTTTTATTATATATTGATCAGTAAGTGGTAAATAAAAGCAAATGTGACTCAGAATTTTGCTGAGATAACATAAGTCAGATATGTATTAAAGAATTTGATTTTTAAATTATTTAAAAATTAATTCAATTCTACCTGAGTAAAATTCAAAAACTAAGTAATACATAATAATAATAACAATAGTAGGGCTTCCCTGGTGGCGCAGTGGTTGCGCGTCCGCCTGCCGATGCAGGGGAACCGGGTTTGCGCCCCGGTCTGGGAGGATCCCACATGCCGCGGAGCGGCTGGGCCCGTGAGCCATGGCCGCTGAGCCTGCGCGTCCGGAGCCTGTGCTCCGCAACGGGAGAGGCCACAACAGAGGGAGGCCCGCATACCACAAAAAAAAAAAATAATAATAACAATAGTAATAAATGAATCTTTGGAAACAATTTACTATAGTTACACAAAAGTTGGTGGTACTGATCATATTTAACCATAATTAAGGCAGCACAACCAGTTAAATAATCAATATATGGATGACAGAAATTTGCAAGCCCCAAATTATCATCTGCTATATTTCAGAAAGTATTTATCTCACCTCAAAATTACAAAAAAATAACTAAACAGACAGGAAAAGCATAATCATAACAACAGAATTAATGGCAAATTGATTTACTCTAAGTCAGGATTGTTAGGGCTTTTAATCAATATGGAGAGAAACATCATTCATATAATTTTTAGGTGATTATTTCTATGACCTTGACAAAGGAGCAATGTGATTCCAGAGCTCACATCTTCCTTCTCTGCATGTTACAATTTTCCTGGTTGGCCAATGTAATAATAAGGTACATACACCTATGGCCACCAACAATGGCCACTAAGAACCTGCCTTACTCCTTTTACTCATTAAGAGGTGTTCCTACCATTAAGAGGTGCAGTCAGTTTCTCCTCCCCTTTTATCTGAGCTGGCCCTGTGAGTTGCTTTAATCAATACAATGTGGCTGATAATAAATGTGAGGTGACATCCCTGGACTTTAGAGTCAGGCCTGAACAGGACTGGCAGCTTCCACTTCTCTCTTAGAACCCTCAGACCACCATGCCATGAGATACCAAGCTAGCCATCTGGGCAGGCCACGTGGAGGAGAACTAAGCTGGGACTCTGGCTGAAATCCCAGTCCTACCACCAGCTGAATGTAGCTTTGTGACTGATGGCATCTAAGACCAGCAGAGGAACAGTCAATACCCAGAATCATGAGGAAAAAAAGAATTATTGTATTAAGCCACTAAGTTCTTTTTTTTTAATATATATTTATTTTATTTATTTATTTGTTTGTTTATTTATTTATTTTTGGCTGCTTTGGGTCTTTGTTGCTGTGTACAGGCTTTCTCTAGTTGCAGCGAGTGGGGCTACTCTTCACTGCAGTGTGCGGGCTTCTCATTGCGGTGGCTTCTCTCTTTGCAGAGCACAGGCTCTAGGCACCCGGGCTTCAGTGGCACGTGGGCTCAGTAGCTGTGGCTTGCAGGCTCTAGAATGCAGGCTCAGTAGTTGTGGCACACAGGCTTAGTTGCTCTGCGGCATGTGGGATCTTCCTGGACTAGGGCTCGAACCCGTGTCCCCTGCATTGGCAGTTGGATTCTTAACCACTGCGCCACCAGGGAAGCACCAAGCCACTAAATTCTAGTGTGGTTTTTGTTACACAGGGATAGGTAACTGAAATGATTGGTTTACTTCCTCATATGATCTTAACCTTACTGCAGGAAATATCTAACTTTAAGTGCAATCCTTCCTGTACAGCTGTCAGAGTAGGAACACCGATAGAACATAATAAAATAAAACTCATAATAGGTGTTTAATGCAATCCAGAATGACTCCTCTCTATTTCTAGCCTTTTCAGGGAATGTGCTGAAGCCAGATATTGCTGTCAAATCTGTCCACTGACCTGCAGTAGCCCGGGCTCCACTCTTGGGGGTCCTGACATGGAATGCAGGGGGTATGCTCACATAGTGAGACTTTCACGCAGCCAGACTTTTGAAATATGTAGTATGTTATCACTGTTTTCTCTTAGGCACTGTTTTATATATATGCTTGTCTGTTGTCCTTGCTATTCAGAACAATCAAAAAAAATACAATAATTAAAAGTAGCATGAAAAAGACAGGCAGTGGTTTGATCATTTAAAAAATTAACCATGCATAAAAGCATAAACAGGAAAAAAACTTATTTCTTAATGAATATCTAAATGAGCATGTACCCCGAATGTCCAAATCAGACCACTTCAGATATTATCTATAAAAGAATGCTAAACTACCATGAGGAAGAGGATATTCTGGTTTCAAATTTCATGCTGATGGAGTATCCCTGTTCAAGTCGCTTAATTTCTTTATACCTCATTTTACTGAACAATTAGAATGATAATCCCTATGCCTACATACATCACAGGAAGTTTGTTCAAATAAATGAGATAATATATATGAAAGTACTTTTGAAGGCTACCCAAGAAGGTAGTTACTGACACATGAGAAAAATGTAAGGCATGGGATATAGGAGTTGGAAGGGAATTTAGAAGTCAGGCTAAGCAACATCTCTTCTGCATTATCATTCACCTTGTGCTTAACCTACGTTGTAAAGGCAGGTCATTTCATTTTCAGACAGCTCTAATTGTTAGTAATGAATTTAACTAATCTGCGTCCTTGTCACTTCTGCACTTTGACCCTATTTCTTTCCTCCAGAGCAAAGAACATTTCTATTTTACCCCTAGTTCAATTCAGTACAAAAGCATACTATCAAAAATTGAACTAGGACTTGGGCTACAGATATGAATAACACACAATACTAAGACGAGGTCTGTGCTCTCACGTCCATTGCAGGCTAGTGGAGAAGCACATGTGTCAATAAATTAATGTGCTTCAATGTGGTAAGTGCTGAAACAAAAAGGATGGGGCAGGGACACAGAGAACACAAAAGAAGGAATGATCCATCCACCTGGGACCATCAGGCAGGTTATCACAGAGAAGGTGTCTCTAGAACTGAGTCTTGAAAGGTAATTACGAGAATAAGTTAGTGGGGAAATATAAAAAAATGAATTTGTGAAAAAGCATAAATAGTAACAACCATTCAGTCATTTGCAGGTAGTTAATATGCTCCCAATATCACCTGGCTAAAAATTTCTTAAACAGTATTTACATTAACTTCTTGGTAAATAATTTACAGATCTACTCATCACCTAGTCAAACTGGCATCATCTTCTGAATGTGTTACAGATCTGAAGAAGAATAAGGAAGAGGAGGAAAAGAAACAATATACCAAGTTCTAGACACAAATTTTGTAATAGAGAATGTCTTTTGTTGATATCATCCAAGACAGCAATTAGTTTGTTCGGGTAGGAAAAGAAAGGGAGGGGAGGGACTTCTCTGGTGGCACAGTGGTTAAGAATCCGCCTGCCAATGCAGGGGACACAGGTTCGAGGCCTGGTCTGGGAAGATCCCACATGCCGCGGAGCAACTAAGCCCGTGCGCCACAACTACTGAGCCCGCGTGCCACAACTACTGAAGCCCGGGTGCCTAGAGCCCATGCTCTGCAACAAAGAGAAGCCACCACAATGAGAAGCTCACATACCACAACTAAGAGTAGCCCGCGTTAGACGCTCTCTGCAACTGGAGAAAGCCGACGCACAGCAACAAAGACCCAACACAGCCAAAAATAAATTAAATAAATAAATTAAAATTTAAAAAAAAAAAGGAACGGAGGGGAGGAGAGGTGCAAAGAAACTATCACTTGTGTACAAAAAATATCTAGTCCATCTTCAAACTAAGCCTTTTAAAGCCTGGCTTTGCTATCCTGTCTGTAGAGCTGTATTTAATATTTCAACCTAAATGTAACATTTCATATTTATTCCTCTAAATTATCATTTTGTTTTCAGACACTGATTCCAGTTAAATGAAAATAGCTGAATGTGACTCAATGCATCAGGCACTCATGCCATTCAGTTCATATCAGAAATCCTGAAAAGCCCACCCACTTTCTATGTGCTAATCTAAATAACTGATTAAAAAATAAATAGCAGAAGAGAGTAAGCAAATCCCACTCCCACGATCCTCCACTTTACTGAAAATCTGATAAGCCACACTCTGTGTGTGTGGCTACCTCAGCTCCCATTCTTCCAGCACCAAATAAGCTAATGATTCTCAAATTGATGTCTAAAGTCACTAGTTCTCCTCTAAGCTCCAGTACTGTATGTCTAGTTATCTTCCAGAATTTTCACAAGGACTCTAAACCCAGTGTTCCAAAACATCTAGTTATTCCCATGTGTCCTCTAAACATGCTTTTCCCCTGCTGCTATCCAATTTGCTTAAAGACAGCTTTATCCTAATGGTCTCATCTAAAACCATGACTCATTAATTTTTTTTTTCACGAAAATAGCTTGGTCCTTAAAATATAAATTAGTTTAAAATACTCACAAACCCATATGATTAACCAACATTTCATCCCACTTAAAATCTTTACTGAGAAAATCAAGCCAATGCAATTTCAGAAAATGTACTTATCCAGTTCAGAAAGCTTATAGAATCAAACAGAGAAAACATACTTTTGGTATGATGTGAGTCTATTGCCTACTGCCCTGGAGTCACTCCCAGTCAGCCAACAAGTTACCACAAACCAAGCATGATATAATTTCTGACCTGGTATTAGAAGGCATATGTTAGTATCACCATGACGATGCTGATGAAAATCTATAATACCAAAAGATCTGTCTGCTATGAATTTTAGCATTTTAAGGCGGTACTTGGCATTTCGCAGTCCCATTAAATAATTAAGTGGGTCTTCATTTCTTCCAAGTGTCATTGTTCTAAGTATGACCCTTCAACTCCAGGCATAGCCTTTGGTAATTGGAATTTAAGTAGGCAAAAACAATGAAATCCTGCATAAATTTTCCACTATAATTTGAAGATTCAATAATCTGTGACCTAATCCTCCATAAAGTAATTCAGGCTGAAAGTGGGGCTCTACCAACCACCTGAATTTGTTCCAATTACCTTTACTGACAACATTGTTCACGAATATTTTTCCCAGCAAGTTTTCTTTATTTTATCAAGAATAAAAATTTTTGTCAAAAAATTAAACTTTTTAGGGGACTTCCCTGGTGGTCCAGTGGGTAAGATGCCAAGCTCCTAATGCTGGGGCCGGGGTTCAATCTCTGGTTGGGGAAATAGATCCCGCATGCATGCCACAACTAAGAGTCCACATGCCACAACTAAAGATCCCGCCTGCTGCAACTAAGACCTGGCACACCCTTAATTAATTAATTAATTTAATTAAACTTTTTAAAATCTCTACTTCTCAAAAGTTTATATTCAGAATAAAAAACCATTTAATAAACACTTGCTGTGTTCAGACATTTACACCTCATAAGATTCTTATAAAGTAGATAGTATTTGATAGGTACAGAAGAAAACGGGTAAGGTTATGACTCAGGGGACAGAAGCCTGGTTCATTTCTTAGGCTTACATGTTATCTGCTTCGATAAATTACTTGTAGTTGAATTTCCTATTATAGTATCTACTCCCTAGAGTTGTCTGAGAATTAAGACATTCATGTAAAGCCCTTAGAATAAGGAAAGTAAACTGGGACACACAAAGAGAGGTTAAATCACTTGTTGAAAGTTATATAGTCAAGAAGTAGCACTTCCCTGATCCTGATAACTTTCTGTTACCTGATTCCAGTTCACTTTCTCTACCACAGCTGCATGAAGATTCCATTTTTTTTTAAGATGTAGACAAGATGGGGACATCAATTAGAGCCAAGATTACTCTAAAGGTTCTCAGAACAGCAAGCACAGGCTTTAGAAGTTGTTTTATGTCAGAGAATATCTTTTAATGTAAGTCACTCCCACTTATTCCACAGGAAACCTTTTGCCTGCTGTTTGATTTAAGAAAACGCCCTGACTTAGTGAAAACTGATGTGTAAAAATACAAGTTTCTGCTGGCAAATAAAAAATGCTTTTCAGAAATGGGAAATGTTCTTCTTTGTGGAAGAACATATGTTCAGAGAAAAAAACCCAGCATATACTTTTGTATGTAACTCCACTCAGCTTACACATTTGAGGATATCGTATTAAGGCTAAAAACTAGAACAGAGATGTGGCACCCTGCAACAGCTGACAGATGTCGGCAAACAAGCCAATGCATAGAAACCTTCTCCACCTCGGAGATAATTACACCCTTCACCAGTATTTAGACATACGCTTTGCAGCTCTGGCCTTTGGTGGACCTGTTAATTGTGGCAAATTGCTTCTTTTGCCATGACACTGGGTATTTCATGATATTCAATCCATGTCTTTCAACATATTTTTAATTGAAACCTTACTCATAATTATAATAATTTTGTTAAGTGGTATCCTTACTTATGTTCCTGTTTACTAAAAGGGAAAAAATCTTCTAATTTAGTCTACAGTGATATTATATGCAAATCTCATTCATTCATCTATTTCCATAAAATTGGTTTTAAAAATTTAAACAAACTTCCTGAAAGAAAAAAAAAAAAACTCTACATGAGTGAATTTAAGCACATACAGAGTCATTTTGGATGTGCAGTTACAATTTTTATGACTTCATTTTACACAAATATTTTATTGAGTGTCTACTGTTAGGAAACATTTTATGGATAGAAACACAAATAAGGAAAACTTTCTCTATAAAAAAGTTAAACTCTTAAGTCTGGACCTCAAAGCCTTCCACACAACAGTCCTAACAGAACTCTCCCGAATAACTGGTACTTAACCTCCATCAATGACCTGGAGCATCAGTTAAACCCAACTTCTTTTGAATTTTCAAATACACCCTGAACTTACATACTCCACGTATTTTTTTCTAAAACGTATTTTTTCATAAGATTCTCCCAATGCTGTCTAAGTTTAACATACTTTTAACGTTATCTCAAATAATCCTTCCATGATCTCCACCAACCAGAAGTAGTCCTTTTCCAGCACTTTTAAATCCCTTTTACATGACGTCTCAGGCTTTGCAGTCTAGGCATCTAGGTTTGGCAACTCTTTAGTACTATAAGGGAAATTCTGGAAGGCAGAGTCTGCATCTAAAGTTGTATGTCCTATACATTCTGGTACATCACCTAACACATAAATCTATTAAGTACTTTTTGAATTAAGTTTTTAAAATAATTACGATTTTCAGCATAAGCATGCATCATTTTGTGATACAAAACTGACATACCTTTACTTTTTCATTTCATTTAACATACACACACTTTAGAATTCCCATAGTACTGATATTCTGGAACTCAGAATACGTTTTCAAAAGTTAAAGGCAATTGGAGTCCTCAGGAAGAATACTTAGGCTAGACACAGTTAAAGGAGAAATTACCCATCCCTCCCACCAAGGCAATTGACTTCCCTGATCACAGGGCCTGAAGACCCTACAGACTTTTCTAGATCAGCCAGTTGTGGGGACTGTGTTCGTCAGGGTTCTCCAAAGCAATATATATAATGTTACTATAGGAATTGGCTCACATAATTATGGAGGCCGAGAAATCCCACAATCTGCCACCTGTAAACTGGAGACCCAAGAAAGCTAGTGGTATAATTCAGTCTGAATCCAAAGGCCTGAGAACCAGTGGAGCTGATGTTATACGTCCCATTTTGAGTTTGAAGATCTAAGAACCAGGAAGCACTGATATCCCAGGGCAGAAGGAGATGCATGTCTGGCTCAAACTGAGAGTGAATTGGCCCTTCCTCTGCCTTTTTGTTCTATTTGTGCCCTCAACAGGTTAAAGGATGCCCACCCACACTGGGGAGGGCCGTCTGCTCTACCAGTTCAAATGCTAATCTGGAAATACTCTCACAGACACACCCAGAAACAATGTTTACCAGGTATCTGGGCATCTCTTAGTCCAGTCAAGCTGACATAAAATTAACCATCAGAGGGACTAGATTTCACCTTTCCATTCCTTCCATTTGTACTATGCTGTCTGAATCATTTTGAGGTCAGGCTAGGCAAGCCTCAGAATTACCTGAGTTGGAAAGATACCAATAATTTGAAGAAGTATATTCAATATTATGAATTAACCTTATATCTTTAAAACAAGAAATAATGTATTGCTTTCAAAATATAAACAACAGAAGATAAAATCACCTTGACTACTGTTGATACTAAAAAGATAAATAATTTTCAATGGAGGTAAAAGGAACATGGTCCAATGGAAGTAGCAGAACCTCTGGAAAGTTCGGAATTTTATGTTTATTAAAAGAAGGCATTGGTTGCAGATAAAGCTACCAACCATTACAGTTTACCCAGAACCATGAAAGTCCTCGGGACATGTGACTTGCAGTGCTAAAACCAGTAAAGTACTGTGCCAATAGGGGTACTTTGGTCACTTTCTTACAAAGGAATTAACAATAATATATTCATCCATTTAGGGATATTAATTCCCCAAAACTCAAAGTGGACTGGGCAATAGTGTGCTGCATCTTGGAACAGGGAGATGGCAGTAGGAAGGGACAGAACCATGAAAAACTGTGAGAGAACTGCTTTTCTGTATCAGTGATGTCAGAGGAAGAAATATTGCTTTAAATGATCTAAGAATAAGTTCTATTTTACCCTAGCCAGAAAGTGGGTGAGAGATTACCTAATTCAAAAAACCCATAAAAAACACACAAAAGTATGGCTAGGACATTTATACATGAACAACTTTTCTAATTTAAGATGCAAGGGCACCGTAACAGCACCCAAGGGGGCTCAATGACAGGACACTCAGAATCTACCTCACCCAGTCAATTACTTTGCAAATGCCAGGCAAGGTAACACCTCTTTTCATTCAATGGTAAATAAAGTAACATGGGGATATGCTCACATGTTTTTAAGGACAGTGATACTGGTTGTGAGGTAAGTATGCATCAAATAAGAGGCACAGAAGATTAGGAAAGAAGTTTTATTAAGTGTAGGTAAAATGGCAAAATTGAAATCAGAATTTGAAGCAAAACAACAGGGGCTTATGCAGAAAGCTAAATCTATAATATAAGTGACAAACTTGAGAGGACTTTCCAACACTGTAAGGGAAATAAAGACATATGGAAGGAAGTGAAAAATGAGATGCAGATATTTTTAAAGAAAAGACCAGAACACATGGCAAAGAAATAACATTCAAAAATAAAATACTTTGGGCTTGCCTGGTGGCGCAGTGGTTGAGAGTCCGCCTGCCGGTGCGGGGGACACGGGTTCGTGCCCTGGTCCGGGAAGATCCCACATGCCGCAAAGCAGCTGGGCCCGTGAGCCATGGCCGCTGAGCCTGCGCATCTGGAGCCTGTGCTCCACAACTGGAGAGGGCACAACAGTGAGAGGCCCACATACCGCAAAAAAAAAATAAATAAATAAAATAAAATAAAATACTTTAATTCAAAACCTGAGTTTGAAAACTGAAAGGGATTACCGATTATATTTCAACTTAATTTTTTAAAATTGCTTTATTATTGCAAAGATTTTTTTAATCTTTTTTCAAGGGATAAGGGGGAAAAGTCCAGATTAAAACAAAATAAAAAACAGGTCATGTACATCAGGAATCATGTTTGCCTCAGACTTCTCCTCTTCACCACTAAACTGTAAAAATCACTCAAGCAGTGTCTACAGAAACAGTAGCTATCCATGAGCCAGATGTGGCTTATAGTCATTTTTTCCTTCCCTGCTTAAAAACAAATTGAATATGAATGCGTTCAAAATAGGTCTGCACCTCTCCCTTTTGCCATAGACTTTATCTAAATATCTTATATCTGATACACTTCATGATTTAACTTCCAGCTTGGAGCCTGTATACATTTGTGAGTTCCCTTTAATCTGTAGTCTACAGAGAATTTTTAAACTAATTAATATTGGAATTCATGTCTGAGGCAAAAGAACTTGTCTTCTGATATTCATGGCACTCTTAAAACTTATATCACAAAATAAGCACCAGTTGTCTAGAAATAAAATAGATAAGAAGAATAGGCAAGACTTGGTTTACTAACAGTGTCAACAGAGTATTAAAGGTTTCTCTCAGTGTTTGTCTTACACTACAAAATATAATTGTGAATATCTGTGTCTTAAAGATAAAAACATGACAGTTAACTTTATCTAATATTATATCAACAAAACCTGTGAAATAGGTGAGTAGGGCATAGGAGCAGTAAAGAGTGCTAATTCCTTCATTCTGCCCTCTAATAGTTGATATAATTTCCCCATTAACATTAACTTAGGTTTAAGTGAAGTAAGAGTTTTTAAAGTAAAATGGAACTAACAGGTGAATCTGTAACAGAAGGTAAATCTTCTCTCCAAATTATTAGAGAGAAAAAATAAAAGGAATGAAAATAAATTTCACACATCAAAAGGAGGCAAATCATAAAGCAGAAAACAGTAAATTTTAGAGTCTAACATCTCTAGCTGTTATTAGCAATAGTAAATGAATTAATGCCCTTATTAAAAGACAAAGATTTGAAGACTGAAAATAAAAATCAACCATATGTATTTTCATAAAAAACTATTTAAAAGAAAATATCATATAAGGTAAGATTAAATATACACCCATGATTATTAATTTCAGTCAAAGTGGAATTTTTTTTAAAGATGTATTTTTTAGTATCAGTCCCCCTAACTAAATTCTAGACTCCAAAAATGGAGAGACGTTTATTTATTTTTTAAATCACAATTTAATACTCTGACCTAAATCACAGTGGGAACTCATTAAATATTGAACAGATGGGGGAATGGATGAATGAAGGGCAGGGTGAGCAAATGAATGAAACATGGCCCAAAAGCCCTGCCTGGCTCCAGTTGTAAGGAATTCTTCCTTCATCTGTTATACTTCCTACACTCTGCTTCCATAGGACCTTTCGTAGACCTTTCCCATAACATTTTCACCAACTGCAGTTATCGGCTTGTTTTTTCTCTTTCCCACTAGTCTGTACGCTCGTTGAAAGCAGTGACTACATATTATATACCAGTATTTCTAGCCCTCATGTTTATTAAATGAACTTCCTTGTATTTGGGTGCAGCTTCCTACAACAGGGAGATTCTATAGCCTACAAAAATGCAAAATACCAATAAATGTAATATAAAATATGATGAATGTTATCAGAAATGAATAAGTCATATAACACAATATGCCAAGTGCTGTGCAAAGTCCTTATGCACATATTAACTCATTTGTTATTCCAATATCTCCAAGTTGAAGGTCCCATTTATCATTCCCATTTTACGGAAGAGGCAGTTAAGACATAGAGGGATAAAATAACGTGGTCCATGTCATACAACTAATAAATGGCAGAGCCTAGATGCCAACCCAGGGAGTCTTGGAGTCAGAGATCTTAGTAATCACAGTGCACTGCTATAAGATGACTATAATTCAAAAGTCACGTCAAGTAAATAATTTTTCTATTGTAAGAGTTATAATTTGTAACAGGAGACTTTTTTACTATTAGACAATGAAAGTAAATTGCTACCAAAATTCAATATAAATATACAAGCATCTTACATTTCTGTATCTTGATACAATATCCTCACAAATACAGTCAGGTTATTTGATCTGACCAGCAGAGCTTCTGAGATTTAGTCTGAGGTCTGCTTTCCAGAACCTGATGATGCAAACCCATCATATTTTGAGGTTGATGTTTATTTTTCCTCAGCTTTATTTAGATATCATTAACATATAATACTGTGTAAGTTTAAGGTATACAACGTGATGATTTGATACCTGTATTTGTGCATAGATGGGGAAATGACTATCACAGTAAGGCTAATTAACATGTCAATCACCTCACCTTCCTCTGTGTGTGTGTGTGTGTGTGTGTCTGTGTGTCTGTGTGTCTGTGTGTGTGTGTGGTAAGAACATTAAGATCTCTATTAGCAACTTTTCAAGTATATCATACAGCGCTGTTAACTGTAGTCACTCCACTGTATGTTAAATCCTTAGAATCTATTCATCTTATAACTGGAAGTTTGTACCCTTTGACCAACATCTACCCATTTCCCCCACTCCCAGCCCTTGGTAATGATCAATCTACTCTCTGTTTCTATGAGTTCTTGTTTTTTAGATTCCACATGTAAATGAGCTCATACTGTATTTGTCCTTCTCTGTCTGGCTTAAAATTTCACTTAGCACAATGCCCTCAAGGTCCACCCATGTTGTTACCAATGGCAGGATTTCCTTCTTTTTCATGGCTGAATAACATTTCATTGCATATATATATACCACATTTTGTTTATCCTTTCATCTGTAGACAGACACGGGTTATTTCCATATCTTGGCTATTGTGAATAATGCTGCAATGAACATGGGGATGCATATATCTCTTCAAGATCATGATTTGGCTTTGCTTGTATATATACACAGAAGTGGGATTGCTGGAGGCATCAAATGGCACTGCTCTTTTTAATTTTTTGAGGAACCTCCATACTGTTTTCCATAGTGGCTGCACCAATTTACATTCCCACCAACAGTGTATAAGGACAAGCCCATCATTTAAATGTTACCTGCTTCAGTTTCAACAATTCTATAAAGAGAATAATATCTTCCTCATCTACGTTTTTACAAGAATATGGTGAAATAAAGAAGGCACACTAGGTAAAAATGACTTGTAAACATCACTTAGAGCTTCTTTATCTGTCATAATGCGTACAGGGAACACTCTTTCAACATTACTTTTTAGAATTTTAAGAAAATATTTAATATTGGCTAATTAGGACCAATTAGCTTTGCAAAGAAGGTATAAAAATCATCTGACATGCCTGAGTAAAGGTAGACAAGGGAGATACTGTTCCAAAGTATGACTTTAGAATGGTTACTTTCTAATACACTAAGGTTGGAAACAGAAATTGGGCTACTTGGCACTCTATTTTCTTTTCATTACACCCTATTTTGCCTTTAACTTGCTAAGAAATCTGTAGTAAAAGTCTCTAAGAAAGTACATGGCAGACTCTGTTTTAAAAAAAATCACCTTTCATACTAAGGAAAATCAGTATCGACTATAGTATTAAATTTTGTGTGTGATTTTTTTCAAGCAATTAAGCAGTATGTTTATACTATTTGTTTCCATTTTTTTAAACAAAATCCACATAGTTCCGTATTTCTATCCTGCAATTTCTTATAAATTAATGTACTAAGCAAAGTTTTGTATATAACAGTATCAAAATGGCCATTATTTCATGGGCTAATAGAAAAAAAGACATTTAAAACTGGAACACAACATCACCACACGAAATTTGAATATAAATTAAGTAGATTATGTATGAAACATGAAGCTAGGACACACCTGAAGTTCTGCTTTCTACCAACCAACTGCTCAGATGCTTATGTGGATTTGAGCTCAAAGAGAAATTTTTTTAAAAATCCAGAACAAGATGTTAACAGCTATTTGACTCATGGTATCAGTTGTTGATTGTTAGAAAGACTGTTTCCCTAAAATTAAAAAGTATATGTATGTAAGTAGATTTTCAGTTTCCTTTCTATGTTATCTTAGCTATTTAATGAACTAAGACATTGGACTTTGTGATAAACTAATTTAAAATAAAACTAAAACCAGAAATTCTGTACCAATATTTTTATAAATTTTGGACTTGTTTTCCAAACATTTTCCTTAATGTAAGAAATTTAGCTTTTTATATTTTTCCTGTTATTGTGTTATTAGTAGCTCACTTATGTGTGTATAAAGAAAAAAACATTGCACTGAAAATAATAATAAATTAATCAGGTTTTATTTTTCGTATTTTCTCTCTGGGAAATTTTTTCAAGACTTAGAATCTTCTCTAAATGTAGTATCGTATAGTGAAGAAGACATTCTCTAAGACATCAAGAAACCTGAGTTTGGTCCTGGACTTGAAACAATCTCACAGCATCCTTTGATTTTCTAGAACTCAGCTTAGTTTACTATAAAATGCAAAGTGAATCCTCAACTCTTTTTCAATTTTAAGACTATAGGATTCCACATCATCTTTTATCACTTCCTCAAGTCTTTGCATTAAAAAAATAAAAAAGTAGAATTGTAAAAATCAAGTTAAAAGTTTCAGTTACTATCTCAGAAATGTGTTGGTAAAGTTATAAATTTTAATAGCTTATTGATAAAATTTAAGTTGCTGGAGAATCTTAAAGAGAAAATTTTAAATGACAGTTGTACTGTGGTTACTCTTCATTGATGTGGATCTCAGATAGATGAGAAATAACCGTTTATATGATCTCTTCCACTGCATCTGTTTAATTGAAAAATTTAGAGAAATCCTAATAAGTGTCAAGTAACTGTATCTGGCCAACTATGGTAAATTCTACTGGGGCAAAGGAAGAACATAGTAACTTTATAATTTAATTAGTCAAATTCCAGGTACTCTTCTTTTAATTTCTTACCTCAATTTGGTAAGACCAGATTTTTAAAAAGTATCTCCTTTCTTCTATTTTTATATTCATCTGTTTCAATATTGTCTGCACAGATCATTGTTGTTCATGGTGTTTGTCCTTTTTATCACAATGAATAACTACTTTTGTTCAAGAAATAGTTCCTCCATGACTATGAAATAAATAAATATATAAGAAGAGAGGCATGAATAAAAAGTGATGTTTCTTTCTTTCTCTCTCTTTTTCCCTTCCCCTCTCTTTATTGATTCTCAACTCAAAATCTCCAATAACATCATAAGAGATAATGAGAGAGTGTTGAGAGGAAGAATTTTTTCCCCATCTGCAGCTTCACAATGTAAATCTACAACCAGGAGAGAAAGTTTTGGAGGTGAACACAGGATGACTAAGGACTATGCAGAGGCAGACTGTATTCACAGCAAGAGAAGAGGGGATCAAATTACTGCTGCTATTTTGGGGAAACAATATTAGAATAATCATTAATGATGTCTGAATTCTGACAACCAGGAGCTCCTAAGTGTATTAAGAGGGACGGATCAGGTGTTATCCCCTGGGAAAGGCATGGCACTGTTTGCCTATCAGCAGATTATTTGGCCCAGGTTTGATACAGTTGCTGAGTAGGACCATTACTGACTTAATCTTTACTTTTAATTACTCCCATGAGCCCCTGAATCATCCTCAAGCTGTAAGACTAGACCTGGTAAATTTCTTTATGAATATTCTGAAGAGATGTCTTGTGACAGCCTGATGTACCCAACCAAACTTGATCCAGTCAGATATTTTACTACCTAGCATATTAATTAGTGATCCTATTTTTTTCCTCTTAGGTACATAAAGGAATTCCTTAAGGAAATTAAGGAAGGAATAAAGCCACACGAACCTCATTGCTGATTATTACTGTTATTATTAATATGGCTGTAATTTATTAGTTCAGTAATATTAAGCATGAAAATTGTTAATATTTTGAAACTTTTCACTTAACAAAGAGCTTTTATAAAATATATTCACCTGACATAATAATACATAGAGGGATTTTTTTCCATGTGGGGTTTTTTTTAAGAGTTATAAATTAATGCAAAGCAAGGATAGTCTGGGTCCCACTGTTTACTCTATTTGCATCACTGAAACTCTGGCAGACCCTTTTTACTGTTATCCCTGCCTAAACAGCAGAACTCTGAGCTGGTTCACTTAGTTTAGACATCTCTGGATTATTACACTTGAAGGGATACTTTATTCCAGGTTCTTGGAAAATAATAAAAGAAAG
The DNA here is from genome assembly GCF_002837175.3 of Physeter macrocephalus. NCBI lineage: Eukaryota > Metazoa > Chordata > Mammalia > Artiodactyla > Physeteridae > Physeter > Physeter macrocephalus. Next base: position 53,297,437 of record NC_041228.1, read on the forward strand.
TTTTTAGAAAAGAACTTTATAATAGAATTTAGAATAATTAAAACTAAGCTACAGGTTTACTTAACAATTCACTAATAACTAACACCTGCATTCTATCACGTACTACAATATTCTAGGTTTGAGCCAAGTTTTTTATACAATTACATCATTAAATCATTGCACAAAGTTGCAGGAATAAACTTCAAACAGACCTATATCTTTGACTTGCTAAAAGACACGTGTGTTCTAACCTTGAGGAAAATGCAGTAAGATGTTGGGAGTGTTAGTATTAGTTACATGCACCTAATGAGCAATTCATAAATATTGCAACAAGCCAAAAGGGGCTAAGGCATCATATAAGAATGGCAAGGTAAACACCAAGAAAGACCAGCCACACGGGCGGCCTTCCAGTCAGGGGAATGCTGGGACACCTCTGACGTACCTGAAGGTCTGGGACATTTGCTCCTCTAACGGGGATAAGGTGGAAAGCCTCCTGCTTTGCACAACCCCCACCACCCAGTTAGGTTCTTGTAAACTTCCTTAAGTTAAACAAATTTGTATATTTGGCCTGTGCTGTCTTTCCACAAATTATCATCACCATTTTGCCAATCTCACAGATGCTATAAAAAGATATTTCTAAGCAACTTATTTTACAGTTGAGGGATCTGAAGGCCACATTGCCTAAGTTCATGTAGTTAGGAAGTGGTAGAACTAAGATTTGGACACAGCTAGTCTCACTCCAGAGCCTGTGTTGTCAACCTTCATGCTTTCAAAGGGCCATATACAACTGATGACACTTAGAAAATAATACTGGTGGATGATAAAGTCTTTTTTTCTAGAATTGGTGAATTCTTCTACTCAGTGATGTTGAAAGGCATCCATCCATGTCTTTCCTCCAAAGCCAGCTCTTTAGTCCATGCCACCAACACATCTCACCCGGACTATGGCCACAGCCTCCTGCAGGTCTATCCTCATGTATACCTCCTCACCACCAAACAGGTCTCCAAGCAGAAGCCAAGTTCAGCTTTTGGACCCTGCCCAGTTCTCCAGCCTCACCTCAGACCACTTCCCCACATTAACATTGCTCTAGCCACATTGGCAGCCTTCTGTCAGTTTCTAAATGTGCTATGGTCTTTCCCATCATGTCTTCTATGACAGTTCCCTCTTTCTTTACCTAGCAATCTCTTATTTCAGGCACACCCCTGAGTCTGCCCTTCTCCAGGCTAAATATTTACTTTAATTGTAATAAATGTTCTTATGAAAATACGTCATCCAAAACTACTGAAGCATTTTAGATATGGTAAGTCATATGCATATGCTCAAACAGCCAATGACAATAATAACAATAAGACAACAACAGAAGATTTCCTCAGTATCTAATTTACTTTCTTCAAGCGTTTTCTATCTGAAGCCTTCTCTGAATCAGAGTCCCCAAGCAGAATTTGCCAGATTGCTTTTAGAACACCAAATAAGAAGTCTAAATTCCCTTATACTTAGCATACTTTGATAAAATTATTTGTTGATAACTCAGCTTTTTCTAATAAACAGTGTGTCAGAAGTTGCTAATTATTTTTCAATATCCATTCTCTTCTTCCATTCACTGAGACAATCTTCTCAATGGGTCTTTTGTGTTTCTGCACATCTTACTAGCAGAGAAACTTACTGTCCTTTGTTCCAGATTCTCTTTCCAAAAGTGTTTGTATACCAAACAACCTGGTGATTTAGACAGAGTGTCTCCCTCTGGAACTAGGGTAAATTCTTTGATGGCAAGTATGAGAATACAGATCATGCTGCCTTCCAGTACAAAGTTGGAGCAAGTTTGCTTGCAACCCCTTGAAAAGACTGAGGTTTTCTAAGCCTCCTCAGCTGTCATGTACACCTACTACATGTGCAGCACCCACCAAAGTTACTCCACCCCTCCCCCCTGCCCTCCATGGGTCTTAAGGAGAAGAGTAACAATGTGAACTTGAAAATCATGCTGCCTGCTGTGCCCTGAGTAACAGTCTTTTTCCTCTAACCTGGGAGTCTTGTATCTTCTGCCAGCATCTGAGATGCTGAGAACACGTTAAGAACAACCTCAGACGCTTCACAGATCTTCACGGATTCCAAGTAATGGCCAGCATCCATCTTTCGATGTGAGTGTAGGAGACTTCTGATGATTCTGGCACCCAACTTCTGATTCTTCCAGCCAATCCCCAGATGCTAGCAGAGACTAGCCACAGCTACTGTGCTGTCTGCATTCATGACCCACAAAAGTGAGAGATTATGAATGATCATTTGTGTTTTAAGCCAATATGTTGTGTGGGAAAGGGGTTAGCAGAAAAGACAACTAAGACCTGGGAGTGAGGTGCTGCCCTAACAAAAACCTAAAAGTGTTTCAGCTGACTTGGGCCTATATGGTGGGGAGAAGATGGGAGGGTTTTGAAAAAAAATCTGTTAGAGGAAGCCTGATGGCCTTCAGGATGACTTAAAGGAAAGTAAAACCATGATACTGAAAACTGGAAGAAAGAAGACCTTTGCCCTGTGGGACGACTCTGGCTACTTAATGCTGTTCAGAAAAATCTGCCCGTGTACTGGATAAACATAAAAAGGGAAAATAATGCAATGGTGCACTTCATATATACAGTTTGCTTGGCCGATAAAATTATTTGAAGCATAGAATATAAAGGGAATATTAAACAGTTGTCCTTAATGTTTAAAAGTTTGCAATCCTCTCTTGTCATGATCCTTTTTTCTTCCTGAGAACCAGTGGAATGGGAAAAGTATAAGCTTTTGAAACAAGCCTCATTTAACCTTAGTTGAATCTCGATGTCTTTATATGTTAAATGGGATAACTTCACAGGCTTACTGGGAAGTTTATTTTAAAAACAGCAGTAATAATATAGTCGCTTCTATTTCATTGTGGCAGATTGAACATGTATGGCCATCTCCTGTCCTTCCCTCTAAATTAGTAGGTTGGTAACAGAGAACAAAATTTTACTAAACTACATGGACAAAGTGAGAAGAAGAAAGAAAAGAACAAGAAAGACAGGCATAACCATTTGAGTTGAGGGAAAGCACTTAGAAGAATAACAACTGGAGTTAGCAGAGCCAAGCCAGTCTGACTTTAAAGAGAACTAGCGAAGACAGGGTAACTGATTCATGTCCTCCAGAACCCCTAACTCAGAATGCAGGTCCCCAACTCATGAACCCCAATAGGGACACCCTCAGGCTGCTACACCATGACTACACAATCCTGCAAAGGGGGTATCTCCTAAGAAACAAAATCTGAGAGACCCTGGAGGGGAGAACCTTCGGCATAGCAAAGGGAAGAATAAGGCAAATTAAGTCATGAAGCAAATTTGTGGGGGGGAGCTGTAATTGAGTCTATATATTTAACTATGGGACCCTGAGCTCTTTTCTCCCACTGAGCTTCCAGAACTTGGATAGAGAGGTACACACCTCCCAGATAGAAAACTAAAGTATTCCACTCTGGAAAATCTGATGAACTTCAAAGAAAAATTCTGTGGATACTGATGCTTAGAAGAGCTCATCGATAGACAGTTCAGCCCAGATCACTGGTCCCTCTCTAGGAAACCCAGCAGCTGTCCCGCCCACATGACCCCACTTAATTGTCCAACCCCACCCCAAGCACACAGAGCTTTAGTGCCTTCCTGTTACATATCAACATAACTAGGGACCATGAGACATTTGAGGATGCTCCCAACACACACAAAAATGGGAGACCAATGAAAACAAGCAGAAAAATAAAACCAGGAGGAAACAGAGACCATGAAAGGAAAGAAGAAATTACAAGTAAGAGCAATCATACTGACAATGTACCTTAACTTACTAAAAGTTGTGGGGAAATAGGAGGAGGGGAAGTATCTCGGTGTGTGTGCTCATGTACATGATTGTGTGTGTATGTGCATGTTTGTTTAAGAGTAAAGGCATGTGTAATAGAAAATCAATGCCTGTATTATTTTAATATATGCTGGCAAATATTAAAAGAAATATTTAAGAGAACTAAAAGTGCTTTTCCCTTTTAATACAGGGAGGTAGAGGGTGGGAGTTTTTCTTTACAAGCTTATTACTACTATTATATTTTTAAGCTATGTGCACCTATTGCTTTAACTTAAAAATACATATTTTTAAAACACACAGCACTGCTCCTAGGATATAATTGGTTCTCAAATTTGATCCTCTTTAGTTTACCCTTTCCACTGTTTTGGGTTAAGCTGAAAAGTCTATAGCTTAGCTGGAAAGAGTTTAAAAGTTACTGACTCAAGGTTTCCACAAATGGCTAATGCACACCAGTCTTGCCTTGAGAACATAGTTAACCATGAGGGTGAAACAGAGTTCAAAGCACTCTCTCCTCTCTCAGAAACACAATAGCACTTGCTGTCTATTTTATTCATGTGGCAATGAGTCACGCTATCATTTGTGACATTTCTTCTATCACCTTGAAGCATTAAATTTCCCTACCACAATGCATGTTCTTTGAAGATATTTATTTCTTTGTAACAGTGTTGCACTTAGTAGGCACTCAATAAATATCTGTTGATTGGAATTGATTATAGGAAAGGGGCCAAGACTTTCAATATTCTAGATCTCAGGAAGTCAGGAGGTCAAAATCAGCAATACCTCAATTGACACTAATTAGAATTTTGGAAGACAGTCTAACACCCCAGATCAGAACTGAAAAGAATTCTAGATAGAATAATTTTCTGGAAAACTCCAAATTTTCACATTATTTAACTTCTAAATAAAGATAACTAATCAAGAATATAATTTTTATTTAATTTTATACTTTTATAAATCAGCTAAATTCACAGGCTAGGGGAAATGTTTTTGTTATTCATTTGTCTCAATTCTGGTTTAGGAAATATATATAATTTTTATGGCCCACAATAATATTGACAAACACTGGTAAATAATTTTAGAAAATAGTCATTTCTGCTAGTGATTCTTCAACAATGAATTAAAATACTGGCTTTCTATTTTTCATCTATCACTTTTTCACTGTAAAATCCATTTTGAGGAAAAAGACCAAATATGATTCAGTATTTTGGCACATACATACACCAGGGACAGAGTACCTTAGTGTGAATCTTGGCAGCTACTAGCTGAGTGATCTTGAGTAAGTTATTACCCTCACTGTACCTCACTTTCATATTAATCTCACTGCACCTCACTTTCCTCATCTGTAAAATGGGCATAATTACTATGTCACACTGCCATGAGGACTCAATGAGCTTACACACGTCAAGGCTTTGAGCAGTGCCAGGAACATTATAAACACAATGTAGCTATTTAAAAAAAATTTTCTGCAGATAAGCATGTTCTAATTTACGACGTATTTACTGATCTGATGGAATTAGAAAATGCCCCAATGGTTCAATGCATGACAGGGCTCAATTACAGTTATCAAAATTTCAGAATATTTTTATTTGAGTTGATCATGAATGAATGATCAGCTATATAAATGTTCAGTTGGTGAGAATTTGTTCATGAAAACATCTTAATTTTTAAAAAGACATTTCCTATTAACTCTGAAAGTGTCAAACCAAAAACAGGGGGGAAAACAAACAATGTGATTGGGTAGCTTCATGCTGTTTTTATATGTTGATCCCCAGTACGTATAAGAGAGGAAGCTGCTACATATTATAGGGCCGTCTGGTGTCTGATATAAGATGCCTTCATCTCTTTGACAGCTGAAGTCAAGTCCATGGTTCACAGTATAGCTTCTAATTCTGACCCAGAAACAGGATGCATGGTATAGATTATCATAAATCTAGACCATGTGGAATTCATTGTATTTTAATTAGAAAGCCAGAATTAACACACTGAGAGGCAGCGGCTGCCACTGTGCCTTCTGCTTTCAGGTTGCTGTTACCCTGTGTCCACTCTGAACGCGTTATCCCCCACTAAGCCCTGAGGGAGAAGCTCTCAGGTTGCCCTCTCTCCTCCTCACACCCTGTCACTGCAGCCTCCAAGGCTTTACCACTCTCCCATCTTCCCCACTGCCTCCCAGCTAAACTCAGTCAACACACCTCTCTGATCTGATTCACTGGACTCAAGACAATATAAAAAGGAAAGTTATCCTCTACTAAAAATGAGTCTTTCTGCTATAAGGTAAGCAACAGCTGGCTGACATGTGCTCTAGTTCACAGAGCAAACATTAACTGTGCACCTAGGATGCACAAAGCAACGTGAAAAGTTCTGGAAATAGAAACAGAAATGAGGAAGGACAAAGTCTGCCTTCAAGAAACTGGTAGCCATTGAAGAAAAAAAATAGATATAGATGATATAGATATAGATATAGATAAATATGATGCAGTGAAAATATCTGCCACAAAATAGTTTCTCTGGTGGTATGCATACGATCAACCTCTGGGAATCACCACAGAGATATTTTATAAATATTTCCCAATTTTCATTCACTAATGAATGTCAGACTGTCTGAAAAAAATATGTACCCCCACTTTTGATAATAGATAATTATAGTTTTTTGAAGGAGAAAGGGTGGATCATACTTCAAAATATTTTAATTTTGCTAAATGCTGTACAAGCAATTTTAGATTAATTTTATGACCGAAATTAATGTCTTCTTACAAGTTCATATTTTAACACTATTTTCCGAATACTTTTATTTTTAGAAGGAACGTTAATTTTTTTTGGAGATGATGTTTCCTTTTCTTATATTTCCTGGTTTTATCAACTCTTGTTTCATATCCTCCAGTTTTTTTGTCCATTCATATTCTGAGTCTTAGAATTTCCAATTTTGCAATGCTCTTTCACATATGCAAATATTGGTTTAATGATATTCATTTCATGTTACATTTTCTTCTACTCTGTGGATGGTGCTTGGGAAGTATAATCATCTGATAAAAATATTAATTATTTTTGTTTTCTTCTTACAGTAATGTACTTTGGATATTGCTTGATGTTTTCTATTCATTTTAAATGATCTTGGGATTTTGTGCATCAACAAGAAAATGGTTCTATCCAGGAAGGAAGGATTTGAATTTTTTTAGTGTTATTGTTCAAGAGTACTTTCTTCTTTGGTATAATAAGTGTATTTCATTATACTAAAATACAATACATTTTATTACATTGTGTTTTTAATTAACTATTTACTTTTAAAGTGTTTTTTAAATTAACTATTAAGCAGAAAGAGGATGATGCATCGTATGATTTCATGACACTCTTTCCCCTCTTTAATACCCATGATTTCTACCAACTGCTTCTCTCCTTTCCTTCATCTCTCAGCCCCTAAGCGTTCCTCCTCTTCTCATCTCTCCTTAGGCAATGCCTTCCTAGGCTGCTGCCACCTTCCTTATATTCCCCAGTAGCCAAGGTGTGATCCACCAGGTGCCTGACCTGTTCTCAGTACTTCTCCCTCCTTCTTGGGAATCATCTTATCTGTGTTTACACCAGCAAGGTCCTCATGAACTCACCTGTCTACTGCTCAGTCTCCACCTGATTCTCCATTCCAGCATGGGCTTTGGAACTGGCTGTGTGGATGTCATATAATTTATTTCCCATTTAGAAGTACATTGAAGTCTGCTGTATTCTTCGTTTCCTAGTTATTCTGTAGGCATGGGTTATAAGCAGTCTTACTCGCTCTCCTCATGGATTTCTTTCTTTTTTTTTTTTTTGGCAGGATGTTTGGAGAGACTAAATTTAGAGAGCCATCATTATCCTGTAGGAATCTAGATGATTTACCATTTAAGAACCACACAGGTTTATTTACTAATTAGGAACTAAATAAATTACATTATATCATACTCTTTCAGTTTAATAAACTCTTGGTAAAGTACATGTCATCTCCCATTATTTTGTTATTTTCTACCCTTGTCTTAAGCCTGGAACCATTTTCCTTTTGTTTCCAACTTTTTCTTTTGCATTTTTATTATGTCTGTCTTAGTTTTTTGATATGGTAAAAATGTCACCACTGCAGTTACTGTATGAAGATATTGTTTGGAAAAGTATACTGAGTGATCAGAAGGCAGGGTCCTTGCAACATCTGTGCCTGGCATACACAGGGCAGTCTTTTGTGGAAAAGTTCTCCAGTGGGCCCTCCCTAGAACTCTTTTCCTTTCAGCACAGACCTGATAGCACATTGAAGTGGCAAGTTGTTCACCTGAATTAGGCCAGATTCACTGTACAGTAGAACAGGTATCCATTATGAGCAGGCCCCAACTCTACCCAAACACTCACCCCTGAATGGCAACAAACTAACCAAAAATGACCTACAGGGAGAGTAATTCAGCAAAGACAAATCAGAAACTCTTGGTAACTTCATTTGACAAGAAAAAAAATTCATTCTCACTCAATTCCTTGCATATGTTTAGCATAAACTTTGATTACTATCAACTTTGAGTACTATAAGTAATTTGTTTGCATTGTTTCTTTTTCATCCTGAGTAACTTTATATTATTGGATGGATGCAAAATCAAAAACTTGTTCATAAATATGTGACTAAAAATGCATTGCAGTTCACATCCTTCCAAATATGCCATATATACATTGCGTATGTGTGTGTATACACATTGCAAAATGTATTACTCAGGTTGATTATATTGGATGCATGTGGTACAATTAAACTATCTGGATAAACAGTGAAACACAGCCATATAAACAGGTTTAAATAACTGGAATCATGTTGGTTATATATGAGAAATTCATCAGATAATATTTAGCATTTCATATCAATCTAGCTTCAACTGATTTGAACTGCTAATACAGTACTTACTAAAAGCACTATGAATTATCAGCTGCTGTGTTGAGATACCAGCACCGTTGCTGAGGTAAGCTGTTAAATTTGGACATTCCATTCCTGGAGTTCTCCTATGATTTATATATCTTTTATATCAACATCTTGCTGGACATTCTGAGCTTACTTTCTGGCCATCCCAATTTCTAGTTGTCTTCAAATTATGCCAACAAAAATTAGTTTAATACAAATTTAGGACAGACTAAAATTCAAAACTGAAGTTGCCTGACTACCTTTCCAGGAGACACAACTGGCAACTGTTAATCAGCTACAATTAAGGCAGGTAAAGTGTTTCAGAGATCTTCCCCACCAGATGGCTCCCAAACAACTAAATGTATGCATTGACCACAGGTGAAGAGGATAAGTAAATGCATTATTGAGGGAACCTGATATCTATACAAAGTTTCTAGGCTTTATTTCTGGCATAGAAAATCCACAAGAAACTAAGGAATGGTAAACAAGTCAGAAGATTAAACTGTTTTGCTTAAATTGTTTAGCCTTCATAAATGAATTTAATGGACCCTTTGTTAAATTAAGGAATTACTATGATATTTGTCATTCTCTGACTTACTTCACTCAGTATGACAATCTCTAGGTCCATCCATGTTGCTGCAAATGGCATTATTTCGTTCTTTTTTATGGCTGAGTAATATAATATTCCATTGCGTATATCTACCACATCTTCTTTATCCATTCATCTATCGATGGACATTTAGGTTATTTCCATGTCCTGGCTGTTGTAAATAGTGATGCAGTGAACAATGGGGTGCATGTATCTTTTTGAATTATGGTTTTCTCCAGATATATGCCCAGGAGTGGGATTGCTGGATGATATGGTAGCTCTTTATTTAGTTTCTTAAGGAACCTCCATACTATTCTCCATAGTGTCTGTACCATTTTACATTCCCACCAACAGTGTTGGAGGGTTTCCTTTTCTCTATGCCCTCTCTAGCATTTACTGTTTGTATATCATATGATATGGAACAAACGAAATTATTTACAAAACAGAAATAGAGTCACAGATGTAGAAAACAAACTTATGCGTACCAAGGGGGAAGGGGGGGAGGGATAAATTGGGAGATTGGGATTGACATATACACACTACCATATATAAAATAGATAACTAATAAAAACCTACTGTAGAGCAAAGGGAACTCTACTCAATACTCTGTAATGGCCTATATGGGGAAAGAATCTAAAAAAGAGTGGAGATATATATATATGTATAACTGATTTACTTTGTTGTACAGCAGAAACTAAAACAACATTGTAAATCAACTATACTCCAAGAAAAATTAATTTAAAAATTTTTTTTAATAAATAAAAATTTAAAAAAGAAATTTCTGACATCTGAAACGTAACTTCTGGGAAGAGGGATAAATTGGAAAATTGGCTTTGACATATACACACTACTATATATAAAATAGATAACTAATAAGGACCTATTGCATAGCACAGAGAGCTCTACTCAATACTCTATAATGGCCTATATGGGAAAAGAAGCTAAAAAAGAGTGGATATATGTATATGTATAACTGATTCACTTTGCTGTACACCTGAAACTAACACAACATGGTAAATCAACTATACTCCAATAAAATTTTTTTAAAAAAGAACTAGTGATCTAATGTAAAGCATGATGACTATAATTAACAATGTGGTGCGATATATATAAAAGTCATTAAAAGATTAAATCCTGAGTTTTCCCCACAAAAATAAAATGTAACTTCCCATAATTTACATCATTTTTGTAGTTTCTTTTAAATCAAATGTTTAATTTCAAAGCATTAGCTTTTTTATTCATAATCATATAAATACGTGGATTTAGAATTATACAGTGAACTCCAATGCAAGATCTCTAACTCCCCATGCAGAAATACTCCTTTATCAATTTTCATGAAATTAATTTTTAAAAATGAGAACAGTAAGTACTACTTATTGCAAGCCTGTCTGTTTTGCACAAGGTCAGAGGGTAAATAAGCCCCTCAAAAACAAGGACACTTTTTATTTATTTCCATGACCTCAAGCTAAAGCAGGTGTATGGCAAGGTAGATAATTAACTTGAAAAATTATAAGAATTTTCAAAAACCTATTTTCTCACATTTCATATATTTTACATAAATATATTACTTTTCTCTCACGTATCTTTTGTCTTTCATTCCCAGAATTCTGTTTCAGTAGTCATGCAGCTCACTTCCTTATGGAGATGGAAAGGTTACTCAGTAATTATCAGGCTGCCAGGGCCAGGAGACACCTCTGCAGTTAAATCAGCCTAGAAAGGTAATGGTAGTTTTGGAGTTTTTACTCTATGATTTACAGGCCTAATGTATCAAAATCTTGCAAAACATTCTGAGGTTATCTTCTGACCATCACAATTTCAAGTGGTCCTTAAATTATGGTAACACAAATAGTTTAATACAAACCCAAGAGGACAGTCCAAAATTCAGAACTATAGTTGTCTATGACTGTTGTTCAGGAGACATAACTGTCAATCTGAGGTATACCTGTAAACCAGCTAAGGTCATGAAAACTTTGTTTAGCCAATCCCTTAGAAGGTACATAAAATAAGGATCATGAAAAGAGAATCAAAAGGACAAAATGATACCTCTTATGTGAATTAAGTCCATAGATAGATCCATGAACTAGGTAACTAAGAAGCTCTTCCAGACTTTCGAGGGAACTTCAGTAAATAATAGTGAAATATATTGTAAGTATGCTTAGGAAAATAGAACATTCTAGAAGGAATAATGACTGGATAAGTTTATAACACTAAAAGTATGGTAACATTAAAGTATAAACACCAAAACTATAAATAACAAAGTTATTATTTTGTGATGTTCTAATTATATCTGTTAGCTTTAGAGAAGAGAAAAACAGTTCAACGAATCAGATTTAAAAGGCAGAGGAAGGATGAAGACAGGGAGTAGGGAGGGAGGAGGGAAGAAAAAGGATAATTTTTCAACCTTAGTCTTGGCATACAAAGTAAAAAGGGCGGATTCCAAAGTTATATAGTGTAGGAGTGGGTGACAGATAATAGAATATTCCCCTAAACCAGTTTGCCTAACTGACTTCTTCACCTGTATTTCAAACTCTTCTGAATATTTTGTATTAAAAAATGTCTTAGGGTGGGAGGAACTGGGAGATTGGGATTGACACATATACACTATTGATACTATGTGTAAAATAGACAATGGGAACATACTGTATTGCACAGGGAACTCTACTTAATGCACTGTGGTACCCTAAATGAGAGGGAAATCCAAAAGGGAGGGGATACATGTGTATGCATGGCTGATTCATTTTGCTGTGCAGTGGAAGCTAAGACAACATTGTAAAGCAACTATACTCCAATAAAAATTAATTAATAAAAAAATTTTTAATGTCTTAAACTGAAAATGAAATTGCATTAAAGTTAACCAATAGTAAAATTTCTGTTATAATTAAATGAAAATAAATATTGAAGAAGAATGCAAAGAATGAATGAAATTTTCCTAAAATGTTCAAAATAGACAAATGGAAAGGGCCACTTAGAACAAAACAAAACATTTCTAATGTTTCTAAAATGTTTCAAATTCAGTAAATACTTTAACAAAATTAGGTCAAATATCCTCCCAGAAAATTGATTTTAAGATGTTGCAAGTCTTATTAAACCATCAACAAAATGAAAACGCAACTTAAAGAATGGGAGAAAATATCTGCAAATCGTGTATCTGATAAGGAATTAATATCCAAAATATATAAAGAACTCACACAACAGCAAAAAAAAAAAAATCTAATTAAAAACTTGAGCAGAAGAAATAGATTTTTTCCAAAGATAACATAGAAACAACCAACAAGTACATAAAAAAAGTGCTCACATAAAAAAAGTGCTCTCCCTCACTACTCATCAGGGAAATGCAAATCAAGGAGATATCACCTCACACCTGTCAGAATGGCTATCATCAAAAAGACAAGAGCTAAGAAAAAAAAAAATGTCATGAAGAGACTAGGGGCAGGAGAGGAATAAAGACACAGACATAGAGAAGGGACTTGAGGACACAGGGAGGGGGAAGGGTAAGCTGGGACGAAGTGAGGGAGTGGCATGGACTTACATATATACTACCAAATGTAAAATAGATAGCTGGTGGGAAGCAGCCGCCTAGCACAGGGAGATCAGCTCGGTGCTTTGTGACCACCTAGAGGGGTGGGATAGGGAGGG
>NC_041228.1:53310486-53347541 GCF_002837175.3 Physeter macrocephalus
AGAGGGGTGGGATAGGGAGGGTGGGAGGGAGGGAGACGCAAGAGGGAAGAGATATGGGAACATATGTATATGTATAACTGATTCACTTTGCTGTAAAGCAGAAACTAACACACCATTGTAAAGCAGTTATACTCCAATAAAGATGTTTAAAAAAAAAACGACAAGAGCTAAGTATTGGAGATGATTTGAACAAAAGGGAACCCTTCTGCACTGTTGGTGAGAATGTACATTGGGGCAGCCATTATGGAAAACAGTATGAAGGTTCCTCAAAAAGATTAAAAATATGATCCAGGAATCCCATTTCTGGGTACATATCCAAAGGAAATAAAAACAGAATCTCAAAGAGACATCTGCATTCCCATGTTCATTGCAGCATTATTCCCAACAGCCAAAATGGATGAATGGATAAATAAGACGTGGTGTGCATATATATATATATATATATAATGGAATAGTATAGCCACCAAAAAGAAGAACATCCTGGCATTTATGACAACATGGATAACCCTTGAGGGCATTATGCCAAATGAAATAAGTCAGACAGAGAAAGACAAATACGGTATGATGTCACTTATATGTGGAATCTAAAAGAGCCAAACTCATAGAAACAGGCTGGAATGGTAGTTACCAGGAACTGTTAGGGGTTGGCGGGGGCGGGGGTGAGTATAAAGGGAGATATGTTGGTCAAAGTATACAAACTTCCAGTTATAAGATGAATAAGTTCTTATATGTATGGCAGAGTGATTATAATTAATAATACTGTATTATATAATTGAAAGTTGCTTAAAGAGATTGTAAACAATCTCACCACAAAAAAATATAATTGTGATGTGATACAGGTGTTAGCCAATGCTATGGTTGTAAACATTTTGCAATATGTCAGTGTATCAAAGCAACATAAACTTACCCAATGTTATATTTTAATTATATCTCAATAAAGCTGGAAAAAATAAATAAAAAGACACCTTACAAATCAATAATAAAGGGAGATGAATGCTTTAATGGGGATGAATGGGCAAGGGCACAAAGAAAAAATTTACAAACTGAAGAAAAATTATGTTGCAAATTTTTAAAAAGTTGACAGAAAGGAAAAGACATTCCAATGAAGGCAAATCACTCAAAAGTGGTAGCTCTTTCCAGATAAGAAAAGGAAAGTTTAAGGAGGTTAAATAACTTGCCCAAAGTCATCCATCTGGATCAGTTATAAGAGATATTTATACCTGTTCAATATGTTAAACCAATCTCTCTCTTATCATTACAGATCAAATATTTACTCTCCATGCCATATTGTATCTTGGTCATCAGGTATAAAAGCCTAGGAATCAGGTGATTTCTGTTGGAGATATGAGACAGAAACATGTCACTTTATCACATTGAATTAAAAAAAAAGGATAAAAGTTATATGTGGTAGTGATCTTAAAAGCAAGAATCTTTTTTTTCAGATGAATCAAAAGACAAATGGACAAATCTAAGAAATGCCAAAGCTAAGAAATGGCCAAGCAAAAAGGACTAATTAGCAATGTCTAGACTCTTCAGAGCATATGAGCACTTTAACTGTCGAATTTTTCCCAAAATCCCTAATGCACTGAAAATTAGGGGAGCTACCTAGCTTTCCTTTGTATTTCTGTATGTAATTTGTACCAGAGAGAGGTACAAAAAAAATAAATAGGTAAAAGAGCTGCCAAAAAAAAATTGGAAAGAAAGGCAAGGTAATCAAAATTGCAGCAGGATATTCTAGACAAATGAGACAGGAAAGCCAAGTGTACATCAATGGCCCAATGGCTACTTAACTGAAAGTTTCACAGTCAACATCAAAAGCACAAAAAGAAAGGAAGCCACTCTCAAGTAGGTGATGAGAAGTGACTTAAAGAGTCTGAGCTGTATGACATTTCCAACACCATTTTAGCAGTGGTGTTAGAATAGACTAAAGACAAGGAGAGAGAGAAACAAGACCAATTAGAAAGCTAGTGCATCATCAACACACTGAAGAGCCCAGAATATGATGACGGTCCAAGTGGAATAAAAAAGAATGGATGGTAGAATTCATGGGACTTGGTACGCAGTGAGGGTGACCACAACAAGGAGAGGGAAATAGCAAAGAAATTTTTAGTGTTTGAAATGGAGGGACTGGAAGAATGGAGGTGGTATAATGGCAACATGGAAGCAGTGCCAGTCCTTCCTTTCTGCCTCAAAATTGCAAAACTAAAATATTAATTCTAACTCTACTCAGTTCCTAAACTATAGAAGACAAAAGCTGAAGTGAGTTAGGCGCTTTGAGCCCCTTAGCTGCTAGGTTTGGAATTAGTCTGTGACAGTGTCGTAGATATACCCAGACCCAGCACCTGCCACAGTAATAAACATGTCTCCACCAAATCCATCAGGTTTTTTCCTATAAAATGGAAGCCTTTATTTTTCTCTATTAAAATATGTCATAAATAAAAATCCAAATATGAGAAAGAAAGAAATTACCCATAACCTAATTGCCAAAAGATATCTACAATATGTCAAGGGATTTTCCATATCCACAAATATTAATCTACTTTACCACTTTCGATGGCTATATTTTTATAATACATAGCTTTTAACTAGTTCCTTCCATATAGGAATTAAAGTTGTTTCAAGTGTTCTAATCTTACACATAAATGGATAACTGTATAAAATGCCTTTGCTGAACATCATTTTTATTAACTTGTATGACTATCTCTTTAGGGTACATTCCTTGATGTGTATATATTATATGACTAAATATATACATTTTTTAAACATTTTCATACATATTAACAAAATACAATCCAGAAGGAGTACAACATTTTATATGCCCACAAAGAGTATATTCAAATGCCCATTTCCAAACACTCAGAAAAATACTGAATATTGTTAATTTAAAGAAATAGTTTTCAAATGGATAGGCTAAAATGACATCTCATTATCATTTTTTTATTTACTAGATTATTAGAAAATCTGAACATATCTGCATATTTAATTGGCCACTCATATCTCACATGTTGAAAACAATTTTCACATTTTTATTTCAAGTTGTACATGTTATTTTTATAGTAGAAAAATTTTATGTCTTATGTAGCCAAATGTTATCTTTTCTCTTAGAATCTTTGCCCTTGGTATCACTTACTAAAAACCCCTTTACATTCCAAGTCACCCAAATTTTGAGTACTTTTATTGTCTCAATGTTTATAATTAAATCTCTCATGCATTTGGAATTCATATTGGAATAAGGAGTGAAGAACTGACAGGACTTTTTTATCCCAAATGACTACGTTTTATCAAGGCCTCTTTTGAGGTATCTGCCTTTTCTATGATTGTCTGAAATGTCAACCTTTCAGATGCTAGGGATGCCAAGATACATGAGAAGCTCTTCCAGGCTTCTCCAGGAAGAGAGGATATTTAAAAAAACAATTGCAATGGAATCTTACAGATGCTGTGGGAGAAAAGCATAAAGACATCAGAATGTAGTGAGGACATCAAATAAGGCATATTATTTCCTTGAAGGTCAAAAAGGGAGGGGTGTCACCTCATAGTAAGTGCTTTTCTCCCACAGCATCTGTAAGTTTCCATTGCTTCTGAAAGAGTGCTACTATATGAGTCTTGCTAAATATATGTGGACTGAATAAAGGCATTTTAATATGGAAGTTAAGAGCAAGGCTTTGAAATCAGAGAGGTTTGGACTTAAGCTATCACCTCTGCTATTTAATGGTTGTTTGAGTAATTTCCTTTTCCTCATAAGATTCTGTGTGAAAGACTTAGTACAGTGTTAGGCATAAAATATTGATATTGCTCAACAATGGTAGCTATTTGTAGTGAACAATAATAAGTAATATTAAGTTGTGTCCATAGTAATGACAATACTAGTATGACAATTGAAAAGAAAAAGCTCCATTTCTACAGGATTTGTAAAAATCTCTCTTAAGGAGAATAACTAGAGAATAATTTACTATACAACTAATTTATATTTAAACTTATGTAAATACATAAGTTTTTAAATACTACAATTTGCTTTTGTCACATTATTCATAAGAAAATTTATGAAATTCACAAATATAATTAAATTTAAAGAAACACAGGTTGTTTATGCATGTTATTGTTTATTATTTTCCTCATCCAAATTAAATAAATGGATTTGTGTCATTTTCACAAACTTCTGTAATATTTAATAATGTTGGTAATAACTCTGTATGTATAAATTATCTCATAAATTTTATGAATTTAATTATCTTATTGAACAAAATGCAAATTTCCTTAATTAAGTCAGCTACCATAGACAATTTTATGAATTGTTACAAATATTTTTTAAATAGAAATGTGAAGAAATTTCTATATCATTATGTAGTCTGGTAGCACTAATAGAGATGAACAATGAACCCTGTATCTGTGAACTCTATTAGGTTAAATTTTATTTAGTCAAATATACATTATTTCTTTGATTTGTCACTTCTGTCCTATCTACTTCTCAAACTAATTAGGGATGGCATACAATAAAAGGAATATGTAAATTATTTTAGTAGTTTTCCATTTTTTTATATCACACTCAAGTTCTCCTATTTTAATTCTGCAAACAGTTTTACTACCCCGTATTATATAATCAGATTTTCTTGACATGGGAAGAAAGTCATTGCAGGTCAGGAACCATGGGTTCTAGTTTCGGTTCTGCCACTGCAAGAGTACTTGACCTCAGGTATCACATAACTTACATTTTCATCTATAACATGAGAAAGTTGGACAGGAACTACCTCAGGGTTTATTCTATCTATAATTTCTCTTTCTTCTAAAAGATCCATTCTCTTTTCTGACTCTGAAGACCCTACTTATTCTCCAGTTACTCAGATTTTAAACCTGAGTCAACTTAACATGAAGTGAGAGATACGAGCATCTACATAAATGATTATGATAGGAGTGAAAAAAGGTGTTTGGGTTAGCGTGGCCTGTTCCTGGAGTGACTGAGTCTCAGTAATGAGGCAGGAGAGAGATGGGCCCCAGACTGAAGAGCCAGAGTTTGCGCCCTGTGGACAGATGCTCCACCACAGCAGGAGCAAGAGAAGAGCTGAGCCCTGCCCAGATCAGAGATAAAAGACCACATATTCCTCATTCTCGAAGTCAAGGAGACCTTCCCGACTGACTACACACGTGCAGAAAGGCTCCTTGAAGGTCAAAAAGGGAGGGGACGTCACCTCATAGTGAATCCATCTTGGCTAAGAGATGTGGAAGCACACATGGGAGGACCCTGAGATATACCAAATACGGACTCAGAACCAGGCAAAGCAAGATGATTGGTCAAAGGAAACCTGGAAGAAATGCCCCATTGTATTGCCAAAAGCCCGTTTTCAGTTTTAAGGTTCGTTGGATTCGCTGGCAAAATAACCACTTGTTTCACACAAATAAATAGCTTTAATCAGTTCTTTAATGAAAGGTGATTTAACTTAGTTTTAATATACAATTGTTAGAATGAAAGGAATAAGAATATTACAGAAACACAACATCACCGAACTGGGCCGACACCTACTTCCAGATCCAAAGAGCAGCTGGGAAGTCCGAAGTGACAGCAATCTGGAGCCCCAGTTGGGAAGGGTCCCGGGTGGTGCGTCCACCCCATGGATGAGACTTCAGATTGGAGTTCTGGGGGCTTCTGTTTATAATTCCAGGCTGAAAACTGACATAATCAGTTTACGGGCCAACATGCAGCTCTGGATGCCCTTTAAACATGCTGTTGGTTTCACCATGTGAGTCACAAGATTTTCCAGACCCCGGGGGACTGGCCAGGTGCCCAGGGCTCAAGAAATTCCAAGACCCACTCCCTTTCTTATCATAAGCGGTGCTTGACTTGCTAGCAGCAATTGTTAGGTTGACTTGCTAGCAGCAATTGTTAGGTGTGCAAGCACGCGCGCAGTCCAGGCAGGGTCACAGGTCGGGCAGAGGCCTGCTTCTGCGTCTGAAGCCTGAACAAGACTCCTTTACTAGTTTTCCCAACACCCATAAAAGTGATTCAAACTATCACTACCACAAGGGCGTGACTCTCTCTCTGAGTCTGCCCGTGTGTCTATCCACACGTACTCTTTTCCTCCCAATAAACACTTTATTTGTTTCAGCACTTTCCGTCACTTTGTGGAAATTCATTTCTACACAGCTGACAGGCCAGGGTCTTGTCACTGGCCAATGGTCTCTTGTGGTCTAGTGGCTAGGATTCAGCACTCTCACTGCCTCAGCCTGACTTCAGTCTCTGGCCAGGAACAGAAATCCTGCTTCAAGCCGCTGCAGGCGGAGGCTACCTGAGATCAGTAAGACCCCAAATGAGATGCTAATATTATGGAATAAATAGTTCCATATTCCCTCCGAGTTGAAGCAATACAAGGGGAACTGGGTTATTACCCACTTAATGTGCTTTTCCCCTCTGTGCATTGAGGACTGCTGGTCCTCTACTGTGCATTCAACAGGCTCATTCTTCAAGGCTCAATTCCAATCCCACTACCTCTATGAGACCATCCTTGTTTTCCTGATGAAGACACAGAGCAATTCATACACACTTCCATTATGACTCTGAACACATCCTATATCCTCTTCAAGGACAGAAAATTACATTTCAGATTATTTTGTGTACCAAAGTAACTGGAAGTATGCCTTGTTTTATAAATTCTGTCCAAAATATGGCTGAATGATTGCATGATTGTCTGAATGTACACATGTATGTATGTATACAAATTGAATAAATGAATGAATAGCATGAGATGAAACTGAAGATCTGGGACCTGAGTATTAAGGGCCATTTAAAGAAGAGACTGGGAGGATGTTTAAATCACAGCGTGGAAATGAATGGCATATAAGTTCTTACATATATTGTGTGTGTGTGTGTGTGTGTGCGCGCACACGCGAGCACCTACAAAATAAAACTTTGATGAGTCATTCACATTTAATACAGTGAATGATACGCAAATACAGGTGCTTCCTGTTTCAAAAATTTGAAGATTCTTTTCGAAATACTGATGTTCTTATCATTTCCAACTCTACACAAAAGTTTCAGGATTTTGTCAGTTCATACTCTTTGTGTCCAGTGTTAGTCTTATTCTCAAGAGTCTAGTGTTAGGATTTCCCTAGTGGCGCAGTGGTTAAGAATCTGCCTGCCAGTGCAAGGGACACGGGTTTGAGCCCTGGTCAGGGAAGATCCCACGTGCCGTGGAGCAGCTAAGCTCGTGTGCCACAACTACTGAAGCCCACGTGCCTAGGGCCCATGCCCCTCAACAAGAGAACCCATCGCGATGAGAAGCCTGCGCACCTCAACAAAGAGTAGCCCCCACTCGCTGCAACTAGAGAAAGCTCACGCGCAACAATGAAGACCCAACACAGCCAAAAATAAATAAATTTATAAAAAAAAGAAAAAAGAGTCTAGTGTTAACCCAGCCATCTAATGGTCAAGTGTACTTGGATCAGCAGTGCTATCAAAATCCTTCTTTGCTGGTAATTTTGTACGTGCTTCCTCATACACTTGAAAACTTCCCCTACACCCAGGATGGAGTTTAAGTTCTTTAACTTGTCTTACCCTTGTCACTCCATTTCATGGCCCTCCTCTACTTTCATTCCCCCATACTACGCTATTTTCTCTGACTAGAACATTAACTACCACAATCACATTCTGGGGGCTAACATGTTCATTCTTCATGTCTCAGATTAAATAACACTCACAAGATAAAAAATTTTCACTGAACACTCAAGAATGAGGGAGCACCTCTTCAATTCACTCCCTTACAGTTCTATACTGTGCCTACTGAAGCATTTCTCTCACTGTATAATGTTATCTGCTTACAAGTCTGTATTCTCTGCTTAAATACATGTTCCCTGTGGACCAGGAGGTTGTCTTTTAACTTGCAGTGACAGGCACAAAGTAGTTCCTTGATTAATATTTGATAAACAGATACACAATTGTGACATGATAGTAATAATTTAAAAAGTCAAAGAAGAAAAATTGTTTTCTAAATCATGATTACAACACTGAAAATAATTTCTAAGACTTGATGCATGGTGCCTAATGGCCCATAACTACTGTAATCATAATTAATCCTTATCAATTTTACATCATTCCTTAACAGTAATAGGGGAGTCAGGAGGGATAGCCGACTGGGGAAAATATTATCACAGAGTGTGACTCTGATACTACAAGAGTACACTCAGATGAAAATACAAAAAAACAAAATTTTTAAATAAAATTATAAATTGTAATGGTAGAGAAGAAGATTACATAAATTTTGTTTCGTAAGTACTGATCGAATTGTCATTTTCTGTTTATACCTACAAATAAGTATTGAATTCCCTCTCAATGCAACTTTGCATAAGACTGAGCTAGCAAGAATTATACACAAAGTTTTTAAGACTGATAGCACCTAGAAGAGCAGCTTTCAAATGTTTTTTTTTACCACAGAATTTTCAAGAAATACATTTTTTCTTGAGTTTCAATAAAGACAGGTAACATAAATCTGTACAAACACGTAACTGAATCAAGTTTCATGAAATAATACCTAACCTACTACAGGCAATGAAATCTATTTTCCAAAAAATCCCTGCAAACATGCATAGATTATCATACTTTCTTAACAGACTTCTGAACAATAATTTCCCCCAAATTTAAAACTTTAAGGAGAGGGATTTTCTGTTTCTTAGTTATATTCTTTGTAGTTTGACTGATGGGTTGAGTAATAGTTGCTTTATTTTTAATGAGTAATAAGAATACATTGAAATAATACAGATAAAGGAAGGTGTGAATGATAAGTTTAGGTATTCAACAAATATCTAAATAAAATATTAAGTTTTAATCTGAATAAGTGTATGAAATTTGTGAAGATATATGAGATCTTACCTGAAGAAATGCAGCACCTCTTTGATCTAAATAAACAGGTAGTCATGCTTACCCCTCGATATATTATTATGTTTTTGATATGCTGCTACCTATAGTGATTGGCTCCTCTACTCCTGTTAAACTCACTAAAAAACCTACTTCTCATTATTTCTCAGTCATTCATTCTTTCCAAAGCATATAGGATCTGCACATGTGTCAGGCACAGGGCTGGGTGATAAAGATACAATGGGGAAAAAGAGAGACGTGGTGTCTGTCTTCATGGAGTATTCATTCTAAAGAAGCCAATTGGTAGCAGCTAAGTAAACAGCACACACAGTCTGGATTGCACTACAAAGGACATATACAGGGTGCTGTGTGAGAGAAAAACCTGAGTGGGAGAAGCCATACAAGGTTGAGGCCAAAGAGCCCCTCTTTGAGTAGGTGCAATAAAACCTGAGACCTCAAAAATGAGAAGACATCAGTCCTGCAAAAAGCTAAGGGCAGAATTCCCATGAAGAGAACTGGCCAAGAATCTGGGCAGAACTAATGCTTCCTTGAGGAACTGAGAAAGACTCTGGCTGAAACATAATCAGCAAGAAGGAATAAGACAAGATTGGAGAGATAAGCAGGAACCAAATCAGGCAGAGCCTTGTACGTCATTGCAAGGAAGCTGGATTTTGTTCTAAGTGTAATGAAAAGCTGCTGAAAGGGTAAGTCAACTCATGCCATGATCTGATTTACATTTTTTGAAAAGTCACCTCTAACTGCTATGTAGAGAAGGGATTAGAAAGTATAAACATGAAAGTCTGGTTAAGAGACTACTTCAGTAAATCTAGGCCAGAAATGATGTAACTTGGCCTACGGCAATGGGAGATAGGATAAAAAGGTGGAAAAATTCAAGATCCATTTTGTAAGAGAACCTGTAAGACCTGCCCAGGATTAGAAAAGAGGGGCAAGACAAAGAGAAGAATCAAGGCCAATCACACATCCTCAGCTCACAACCGAAGACTTAGTCTTTTTATAGCATTCTTTCCCCCATCCCTTTAGCCCTGTTGGTTACATCAGAAGCTACTTGATTATCAGTGGCATATGAACCGTGAAGGACCTTTTGTGCATCAGGGACCCGATTACTGTTGGCCAAAGTGATTTACTGTATCCTTCCAGTGAGGTTTTACAAGCCCATAAAATAATTTTATACATAAACTTCCATGGTACAGGTGAACTTGTACTCTCCTTTCATCATTTCCCAAAGTGAGAAGGAGGAAATTTTACACATTCTCCACACAGATTTAAGCATCACCATCTTAAGGAAACCCTCACAGGATCTTCTGATCAATAAAACAGACCTATGACTGGGCTTCCGTGCCTCACTGTGTTTACTTCTATCATGGCACTCAACACACTGCACTTTGATTCAGGATCCAGGTTATATATTTGTTTCTGTAACTAGCTAATACACAAGCATTGTTAAATATGCACTGTTGGAATAAATAAAGTTAATTAGTGTTTTAATACAGCACAGATTAACATACAGGACAGAACATGGTAGGTGTTCAATAAATAATCTGGACTTTTACTGATTTACGTGGATGAATTTCAACTTATACTTGAAAGAGATTTTTTTACTTATTACAAGCATAATAATTACTTACTTCTGCAGGTCATTTATATTTTACAATGTACTATTTCAGAAAATAAATAATCTCAAATGTCCCTCAAAAAACTCCTGAGGAGGGCTTCCCTGGTGGCGCAGTGGTTGCGAGTCCGCCTGCCGATGCAGGGAACACGAGTTCGTGCCCCGGTCCGGGAAGATCCCACATGCCGCGGAGCGTCTGGGCCCGTGAGCCATGGCCGCTGAGCCTGCGCGTCCGGAGCCTGTGCTCCGCAACGGGAGAGGCCACAGCAGTGAGAGGTCCGCGTACCGCCAAAAAAAAAAAAAACCTCCTGAGGGGACTGATATTAACGTACCCATTACACAGATGATTAAGCAATGCTTATTTTACTTGCCTAATACACAGGCACAGTATCCATTTACCTCAAAATATTTAAAATAGTTATACTATATCTAAACACAAAAATGGATAGTTAAATCACAGTTATATAAAAAAATACTTAAGGTCATGAATAAAACACAGCAATTTTCTGCTTTGTGTTTTAAAAAAAAAAGAAGATTGGCAGGCTCTAGGAAGATGGTCTGCACCAGAAGCCAAAGAGTATAGACATTTCCCCTCCAGATGCACTCTAGTTAACCTACATCCAAGTATATCAAGTATATGGATACTGAAACATAAGAAATATTATGTTTTTCTCGCTTTAATTTTAGATTTCCTTTTGTGTCATGATAGGATTGGGAAAAACACATTTCTATTACTTGGACTTGTGATATCTAATAAAAACAGGTAAGATTTATTTAGCATTACTTTGAACATTTTATAACACTTTGTTTAATACAGGTACTTGTTTACAGTACTTTGTTTAATTCTTTAAATACTCTCTTTTGAGCACTATCATTATTCCATTATATATGGATGAAGCCCAGGTTTAGAGAAAAAAAGTAACTTGCATAAGATCTCACTGCTAGGAATCAATACAGCAAATATCTAAACCCAAGCTTTCCCTGGTTCACATACTTACCCACCATGCTATACCAACTTCTCTCTATCAAATGCTATTCCTTGTTACCTCCATTCCTGTAAAGAATTCCTGAGTTATAACTACTTGTCCCTCTACAAATGTGAAAATAATTACTTTCAGTTGTTTCTCTTTGTGCATATTATGTATATATTCTACTCTCTATTTTCCTATAAGATTAATTTATTTTTAAATGTTGTTTATGTTGGTACCAAAACCTCCTAATGGAATTAATTAATGAATATTCTCTATTCATTGTAATATGCAAAGTAATAAATGCCTTCTCAGATTAATGGCTGAGGCAAAACTAAGATGGTTAATGAATCTCAAAGCCTATTTGCCCCTAGGCAATAGTGATTATTGTTCTTTTACAGTCAACCATATCATTAGGAGGAAATACAAGAGAAATATATTTTATCTCACCTGAAAGTGTTGAAGATGATGGCTGTGTAAAGGGTTCAGCACAATACAAGCTAATATCATGATATAAATATTTAATAGAATATTTTAAATGATTTCAAGTTTATTGGGGTTTACTAAGACAGTACAGCTTAGATTAATAAATGCATTAGAGATAAATTTTATGAAGTATAGGAAATAAAAATAAAATTATATTAATAATGTACTTCTAATCACTTATGTACAAATTCTATTTAATTTTTTCAGACTGTGGTTTACAGAAATTATTCTTCTTGTTTGGTTTAATTGCATGAAACTCACTGCAAAAGAAACTCAAAATGAGTGGCTAGTTTCATCACCTGTGGGAAATAAAATATTGGCTAATACGGAAATTGTTTCAAATAGATATTATGTATGCATAAAAATTATGCTCTTATGTAAAAATCAGGAAGACATTTGGAAGTGGGTTGTTTTTCTTCTTTTTATTATCATTTACCATAATCTTCCAGAAACGTATTATGAAACAGTGAGCGCTCTATCAATCATTTCTGGGATAAACATTTCCCAAAAGGTAATGTTACAAGAATATCTGCTTTCCCGTTGTCGATTTATCAGGGACAAAAATATACCATATTTCTCCATATACAGAAATACCGTCTTTTGACTCACAGTAAAACCATACATATTATATCAAGCCAAATCATTCCAAAATGTATTATACTTATATAAATGACAAATTGAATGACTGAATATATAAACATGGAACAAACAGGTTTCTGCAGTCTTAAAATACTTATGATGGCATAACTGTTCATAATAGTAGCAGCATTAATCTCAAAGTAGTAATACAATATTTTAAAGAGATGAGTAATAGATTATCTAGTCACACTTATCTACCTTGTTAGGAAAACCTGGATGACCATATCAAAATATGCACCTGAGAGTATCCAAACTTTCCAGAGTACCCTAGGCAAACATTCATTTAGATGACTAGGTTAGGTTAGGAATATCAATGTAACTAAAAAATCGAATCGTTATTGTTGTCATAGCCAGAAAAATAAAGGACCCCATTTTCCTTACGTCCACATCATCCAGTCACAGGACGAGTGTCTGACCAATCTCAAGATTCCTGTTTGCCCGTCTACATGTCTTCTATTATCATTACTTTTTAGGAGGATGGAGATAGCAGTAATCTTCTGGTGCCAGTGTCCTTATTTCCTTACCTTGTAGAGCCTACTATCTGTGTTATACCCAGTTAAAGTTACTATTACTTAATAATTTTCAATATCAGAATTCCTTTTTATTTCCTTTTGTTCACATACTCTATGCTTCATCATGCACCCTCATCCACTTCCCTTGAGGAAAATATGCTTACTTTCCCTACTTTGTTAAGAAAAAAACACAGAGGTGTCCTATTCATTTTAAGTTACATTTAATACAAAGTGTGAGTGAAAAATAGCAAGCTGATCATTACATTAAAAAATAAAATAAAATCTACAAAGTACACAGTCAGCTTTTCTTGCTTATAGTTTTTAATTTATGTTCACTGTAACTAACTCCAGGCCTCAGTTTGACATCACATGATCTAAGCGTATGCACTAAATTTTCCAGGTTCCAGGATAACTTGAAAATGTCACTGAATTGTGATTCAGATGTGGGAAAAATCATACTGTTAGCCTGTTGGAAGAGTTTAAAAAGAAGACTTTCATTTGGCATTGTGGCTACTACATCATCAACACCCCTTGTGTTTATTGTTCATCCATTTATTCATTCGTGAGTCATTTAACAAGAACCATGCACTGGGCCCAATGTAACGAATTTGCATTAAGTTTATCATATGCCCTGGATGATCAGAAATCATGTGGTAGGCACAGAAGAGCAATAAATTGATTGTTGGGATAAGCTTCCGCAGAGCTGTGCACAGGTGATGTGGGAGCCAAGAGGAGGGGCACCTAAATCAAACTTGTACTGGGTAGGTTCTCTGCAGGGAGTGAAATGTCTTTGGAATTCTAACCTGTGGGGCATGAAGGTCTACCCTGATGTCAATCCATCAATCCACAGTATTTCAAAAAACTATTGCACCAGAAATAGTCATCTGAGGATTCTTTGTCATAAAATTATTGCCCTATTTTATAACATTTTAGGCACATATTCTTCACTTTTTAACATCTCTGAAAGAAAGCCATATTATACAATTGAGAGCATGGCATAGTTTAATTGACAGCACCTTCTCCCTTATCAGTGCATACAATAATGATGCTTCTCCCTTATCAGTGCATACAATAATGATGCTTCTGACCGTCACAGGCTTCTTAGAGTTGATGATATACAGGAAGCTATCATTCTGCAAAACACTGCTTGGGCAATATTTCTATTGGGATAGCATAACTAACCCAATTAGCTTCTCTCCAGTTATAAAGGGTTATATGTCCCACTGACTCTCCACAAAGATTTAAACACTATCATCATCACTGCTATCAACTTGGAAAGAGGCTTGAATAAATTGTCGATGACCAGACTATCCACTTATGAGAAATGGCTTCAGCTCGCCCATATTTTTCATAAATGGTGAAATAAAATGTTCCAAAATCTCTCTTCTGAAGAGTCTAATTTTTTCCAGAAAACATGTTAATACAATGCCTAACCTACAGGATCAGTAAAGAGAACCAGCTTATAAAATATCCCACTAGTTTTATCCTCAACCATTATTTTACAGCCTGATTATGCAGGGCATATCAAAACAGGCATGTTTATGAAACACCAAATAGTAAGAGAACTATTTCCAAGGATGATCTACTATAAAATCTTTCCAAGCATTCTGCTTTTCAAGTGGATCTGAGAATTTCTATTATACATGGACCAAGTTGTACAAGCCTGAAGAAACATCTCTATGATCAAGATATATGAGGGGTTTAAAACACTTATATTCTCGCCTTTAACTCATAATTATTTCCTTCTCAGTGTATTACTGATCTAGGCTTAAGTGTCGGCCTCCAGTTCTTTAATATTGCATAATTTGTCATCCTCTTTTGATAATTATTTTTATTTAATATTGTACACATACAACTTAAAAACTAATTTATTTCAAATATATTTAATATTTAGTGTATTTTAAATACCTTAAGATGTTTTCAAAATTGGTTTTAACATGCATTTCCCAAACCACTTTTATTTTGGAAATTGTAACAGTCTTTTTTTTTTTTAACATCTTTATTGGAGTATAACTGTTTTACAATGGTGTGTTAGTTTCTGCTTTACAACAAAGTGAAATAGACCTGGAGTCTGTCATACAGAGTGAAGTAAGTCAGAAGGAGAAAAACAAATACCATATGCTAACACATATATATGGAATCTAAGAAAAAAAAACGTCATGAAGAGACTAGGGGTAGGACAGGAATAAAACATAGACCTACTAGAGCATGGACTTGAGGATATGGGGAGGGGGAAGGGTAAGCTGTGACGAAGTGAGAGAGTGGCATGGACATATAATAGTCTTTTTTGTAATAGAAAACACTGACCTTAAATAGCATGGTAGATTTTTAAAACTAAACTCATGCAGCAAATTAAAATGCAAAATGTGCTTGTCTGGAACAATTATTCACAGAGAAACAAGGACACACTAAGTGGATCAGTTCTGAAAGAGCTTACCTGCTGAAGGTAAGATTTACATATTAATGACAGAAAGTTTGCGCAAGCTCAGAGGCTAAGCTGTGTTCCGTAACCAGCAGGCTTCTATTTATAAGGGACTCTAACCCACCACAACCTTTTGTGTTATTATTACAGACATTAATCTACTAGCAGCAATAAATATATAGGACAAGAAGATAGAATACTGATTATGAGACCCATCTGATCTCATGCGCCATCTCTACGTGGAGAGTGAATTAGCTCATATGGATTAATGAATAGAAGAATGATACTAGTACAATGTGAAAATCAGTTGGTTTTACCTGCAATGTCCTATTTGGTAGCCACCGGTCACTTGTAGTAATTGAATGTACATAAGTTAAAATTAAATTAAAAAATTCAGTTTCTCAATCCCAGTAATGACATCTTAAGTGTTCATTAGCCATATGTAGCCTACTGAACAGTGCAGATATACAACACTTCCCTCATCACAGAAAGTTCTACTGGATAGTGTGGAATTAATTAAAGAAACCTCAGCTAAAATTAGAGTTGGGATAGGCCTAAAGGGGGAGCTTTCATGACCCATCATACATCCTCCCATTACTCCAAACAGGGAAAGACAGTAGGCCTACATCTCCCACAGGAAGGTGTTGCCTACTTTACTAACCAGCAGGAAGAACACATTTTTATCTGCCAATGACAGCCCAGTGAATCAGGGACTGTAGTAACCCAACCAATGAGAAGCCTCCATACTTCCTCCAATGGACTCTTTCAGTATTAGAGCCCCTCCCAAATACCCTCTTTTCCCTTATAGCAAGCTCCCCTTCCTGTTCTCTGGATTTGCCTATGGTCCACCACAGTTCGAATATCCTCAATTGCAATTCCTCTGGCTATTCCTGAATAAACTCACTCTGCTGGGTGAGATAACTGGCTGTTTTATTATTCAAGTTGACAATAGCACTGGTTTATACTTACTATTGCCCAAAAAGTTAAGGATCTATGCCACCAAGTAGAAGCAGGTGAACACAAAGTCCATTAGCAGAGCTGCAAGCAACAAGAATTCCTTAATGTAGTATGCCTCCTTTATCCTCTTGACTCAGATACTCAGTCTTAAAAGTACTTATTGCATGCTTCTTCCTGATCTTTGTGCATTTCACTCATCTCGATAACATCACATTGTTATTCCTTCTTTATGCCTCCTTTCACCTGCCACCTTCACCATTTTTTAAGGTTAATTCTTATATCTGTTCTGTTACTTCTTTTTTTATTAGGAATTTTACATTTCTTTTTAACACTGCTGAGATTTCTATTAAAATAGTGTTATTTTTCTTCATGATCTGGTTACACAGACTTACAGTGATAAAAGCCTAGGTCCATTTTCCCCATAAGCCTTATAAATTTTACTGCATAATTTAGCAAATTGTTTGATTTTTCAGAAATGAATATACTGTATCATAGCCAAAATGTCTGTACAGTCTCTAAGAACAAACTAGGATCAAATTCAGGATCTGGCATCCCTGCAAACTACTCAACATGTAAGGCCCACTTTCATGTGTACCACAGGGATAATTACACCTGGGGTCATAGCATAATGAGGAGGATGTTTGTTATGTGCCTTATGAACAGTAAGTGCAAATGTGTGGCGTTATTTACAGAAGCAATCATTTACTTTCAAATGTTTCACTGAGACTGTAAATTCTGACTTCATAAAGAATTTCTTGTGAGTATATCTTTATATGGGAGAATATTTACATTTTCTCATACAAGTAGCTGGTACAGTTTATTCCAGGAAGTGTGTACATTGATGAGAAGGGAGACCTAAATTTCGGTTTATAACTTTCTGTACCATTTATTTTTGTGTGTGTGCCACATGCATACACTAGTTACTCAAATGATTCATTTTTAAAATGTTCTTTAAAGATCCTTTGTCCATGTTCTTCTCTTAGACCTTGGGGATGGGTGAGGTAGTGTGGGTTGGATGACCAGAAATCACAAAAGTCACCCAAACATCCTCAGAACTAAAGTATTGGTTGGCTTATGGATTAAAGATAAACAGGCCACTGTCTAAAAGACAGAGAAAACCTATCTAAGTAGCAGGGAAGAGTTACAGAGACAAATAAAGATGCAAGTGGCAGAATAGATAAGTTAAGAAATATGATCCAGAATTTTTTATAAATAATTAAAATTTTAATGTATCTGTACTTAATATAGTATCCCCCTTAAATGAGTAGTATTTTTAACGTAAGATCACTTACATTATACAGAATCAATAAATAATAAGGTATAAATATTCTCGTTATAAACAGAAAGGATACATTTTAGTACTGCTGACCATTTTGATGAAAAGTTTATTAGTCAAATGGTAATGCCAGCTTTTGCATTTTATGTCAAAAAAATCATTAAGGACATGACATTTATTCAAGTAGTACAGATTTTACTGTAACGCCAATAATATTAAACTTTAAATCTTATTTTGGTTGTACTTTGAAGTGCTGGAATCATGAATCAGATAAATCAGTGCTTTTTAAACCCTGTAATGAAGGACCAGTCTTCCCTTCTCCCCACCCTTAATCTGTTGTGGACTGATAAAACAAAAATTAATTACTAGGAAAATGAAATAAAACCTACATACAAAAAGACAAGCCAAAATGTTTATCAGACTCAATAGGTAAAAATTACTCTGTCATTTTGCTATAAAGCTTCTTAAATATTAACTCTCAGTTTCTGTCTCCTGGCAGACCCAAAACAAACACTGGTGAAGTAACTGTGGTCCCACAGACCACCTTCTGAGTATCCCTGAGTTAATCACACCACATTTTTTTTCCTGGAAAGAGGGCTAACATACAATTCAATAAAAATGTCTCAAATGATTCTTGCCTCAAGTAATTCTTCTCTCAAATATATATATATATATATATATATATACACACATACCACTTATATGTTATTGTAGCTATTATAGTAAATATGTTAAATTACTTCTTTCACAATATTTGAAAATGTTAACAGACTGCTGAAAAGACAAAATAAATTTTATTGCATATTTTAGAAATATTCAGTTCAATAGCCTTTTTTTTGGTAAATATGTGATCGCGTTCATGCATATGAAGATGTATACAAATACAGTATCTTCTCTACTTAGTTTATATAAATTTGATAAAGCACAAATATACATTCCATCTCAATCTACATGAATGCCCCAAATAAAAATAAAGTTTGGGGACTTCCCTGTGGCACAGTGGTTGGGAGTCCACCTGCCAGTGCAGGGGACACAGGTTCAGTACCTGGCCCGGGAGGATCCCACATGGAGCAGAGCAACTAAGCCCATGCGCCACACCTACTGAGCCTGTGCTCTAGAGCCCGCAAGCCACAACTACCGAGCCCACGTGCTGCAAGTACTGAAACCCGCACACCTAGAGCCCATGCTCCACAACAAGAGAAGCCACCGCAATGAGAAGCCCACAATGAAGAGTAGCCCCCGCTTGCCACAACTAGAGAGAAAAGCCCACGCAGAGCAACGAAGACCCAATGCAACCAAAAAAAAGAAAGTCTGAACTTAAAAACATACCAAAAGTCTACTTCCATTTTACGTATATGAAATAATACAAATTTCTTATGTGCAATTTATCAATTTTCATTATTCAAAGTTGATTTACATGCTGCCTGATTACCTTGCCTTATCTTTTCCACCCAAGGGTAACAACTGTAATATGGCCTAATTTAGGGCTTCCCTGGTGGTTCAGTGGTTAAGAATCCGCCTGCCAATGCAGGAGACACAGTTTTGAGACCTGGTCCAGGAAGATCTCACATGCCGCGGAGCAACCAAGCCCATGTACCACAACTACTGAGCCTGTGCTCTAGAGCCCGCAAGCCACAACTACTGAGCCCGCGTGCCACAACTACTGAAGCCTGCGTGCCCAGAGCCAATGCTCTGCAACAAGAGAAGCCACCGCAATGTGAAGCTCACGCACTGAAAAGAAAAGTAGCCCCTGCTCACCACAACTAGAGAAGGCCTGTGCACGGCAATAAAGACCCAGCGCAGCCAAAAATAAATTACTTAATTAATTTTAAAAAAATAGCCTAATTTAGCATATTCTGTACATAATAGGCCTAAAGTATTAGGTACAGATTGTGAAAATTGATAATAATAATGGACCACAGCCATAGAAAATTAAATTAGCTAAAGACAAAGAAAATTGAGGTAGTGTTAATAATTTAGGGAAAAAAAGGGAATTTTAACGATAACAAATTTTTTTATTAAACTCTGTTGAACATTTTTTTCATTCAACTTCCAATAATATCAGTGAAAGAGCCATACTTTTATTTATAAAGAAATCCTTCTTACACTAACAAGATATACTGAGGATATTCATGGTACATACTTCGACAGTTGTTGTACACATAACTCCATAGTGTATGTATGTTAATTGTGAACATTCAGGTACATATTCTGAGAATAGAATCTAAATACAAATATGCAATTATTATATTCCTTAAAGTATAATAATGGGAAACATGAAAATCATGTCATGGATTTATTTTGAAAATTACAAGTATGGATTTATGAAAGCTGATTTTTAATTTGCATTTTGTGTTAGTGTTACAAGTGATTACTTTTATCTTGAACCAGAAATACACACACACACACACACACACACACACACACACACACACGTATAAATTCCTTTTGAGGAAAACATAACCTACTTATTCCAAATAAAATAAATTTAAGAAAAATGGGAATCGCTTAAGTAAAATTTGATGCATTGTTTCAAAATAATAGTCATTTTAAATATAAAATAACTTTTCATCATGTGCAGAAATCTATTTTCAAACAATAAGACAGTTACCAATTATATCTGTATTTTGAGAATAACCCAGAAAGTAAGGAAAAGGAAACACAGATGATTCTTGAAGCATGTTACAGAGAACAATGTCTAGAGGTTAAAAGAAATCTATTTTGGTAGACTGAAGTAAATGGAGAAATTTTTATTACTTAATTACCACTGAAATGTCATTTCTGTTACATACCTAAATCTTCTTATGAAACTCTTCATGAAAAAAATTGCCAATAAAATAGCTTCTTTCAAAAGATGAAAAGGCAATTGAAAAAAAAGCATGTTTAAGAGAATAATGATCTTTTTAAAGTACATATTCATATATTCACAGAGTATATTTTTAGCGAGATACTGAAATCATGTCTTGTTTTTCAAAGGGAACATTTCTAGTTGTATAGTTCTCACATCTCCTTTACCTCAATTATGTACTCCACCTATACTCCACCTATAGCTCCACATATAGCTACTAAAACCTTGTTTCTTGAAGCCTGAAGCTATTTCATCAAAATTTGGATGATGCAATAGCCTTTGCTTCTTCAGAGATCAACTGTGTGTTCTCATTCTAAGCCTCAGATTCATTTTGCTGGTGATTTTGTGCTACTCATTACACAGCTCTGTGATTAATTTCTTTACTAAGAGATTTAGAAAACACCACCTGCCCCCAAACACAAAGGAGTTATGAGGATCACATCAATTTACTCATTGGAAATGGGTTTCAAAAAATAAAACATAAAGAAACAAAAGATGGTATTGTCATTATGGAAAGACAGAAGGCTATGATAGCATTTTTCATGTTAAAAAAATAAAATGTGAAATACATGAAACTTCCATTTTTTGTCAGGAAACACTATGTAATTCACAAAAAATATTTTTACTCAAAATTTATATTCAGAATTATTCATCTCTGTGCTAGAAATCCTCATGTAAATCTGCATTTTTTTACTCAGAACTACATTTACATCCACATGAGGTTTTCTGAAAGACAGAATTCACAATGGTTAAGAACACAGAATCTTAGGGTGATGGATATGTTAATTAGCTTGAGTGTGGTGATCATTTCACAGTGTGTATGTATATCAAAACATCAAGTTATATACCTTAAATATACACGATTTTTATATGTCAATGATATCTCCATAAAACTGTTAAAAAACAAAGACAGAATCTGTCTTTAATAAAACTGCCTGAGTGTCAATCCTGGCTTTGCCACTCTGTGACCTGGGCTTACCTTCCCTATACTTCGATTTCCTCAATGCTTTTGTGATAAGTAAAGATCTTAATGCATGCAATGTGCTTAGAATATTGCTTGGCAAATAGACAAATAGACAAGTAGTGAATAAGTTTTTGAGAATGTTAATATTATTATTATTATTATTATTATACTGTCTCCATAGATTTCCCTAGGGATGGCTCTCCAGCTCCATGAATTCACTCTTCTATATTCTAAATATATTTTCCTGCGTTCTGATTGAGTGTAAACATTTATACACAGCCATATCAAATCATAACACATCTTGATGTCAGCCAACAGAACAGTTTCCTGAATTTCATGGAATTCATCACCATTCATCAGTATATCATTTTGGATCAAGGTACAGGCAGTTAGTGGATTAACCCAGCAGCCAACTTGAAACATAGAATACAGAGTTTCTTATTGCTTAGAGTCGGAAAACTATGCATGCTAATCACTGACATTGTAATCTAATCACCAAATGATAAAAACATCATGGGAGGAAGCAAAATCTAAGTGCTGGATCTAATTACATTACTATTCAGTGTCTTGATGGAGAAGCTGGGCAAGTTGCTGCAGTCATTTATACAACCAAACACTCAATAGACCATTTTAGGCCCCAGTCCAAGCTGTGACTAGAAAGCTAGTAGCTGTACATTTCAAATCAAGACGAGTTGTTAGAGAATAACTAAGGGGCTCTGCGAACTCTAATTCTTATGATCTTTGGGTAACAGAAAACCGGAAGTGGAGGTTATGATAATAAAACAGTATCGTTTACAAGAAAGAGGTCAGGTACAGAGTCACACAGACATATTTTCAAATGTTGATACCGAGCAGGACCCTGTGGGGCTCCTGCGCACAAAAGCCTTCCTGTGTCCCCCATCTCTTTGATTAAAGGAAATAGGTTTCATTCAGCCTCCAAGACCTTCCCTGAGTTCCAACCGGCAGGTTCAAACAATTGTTAAGTAGGGGAGGGAGGGGACGCAAGACAAGGGAGGAAACAAACAGTAAAGAGAAACAATAGTGCAACCTTGGGGCAAGATCCCGGTTCCTCATCAAAGGATAAATACAACAAAATCTTTGAGCTATTTTGCAGATACTGAAACCCCCACCAGGTGGGAGAAGTTAACAGTTAAAGAGGACGTAGACCCCAGACCGGTTGGAACCGGAAGGTTGATGATGCCGACTCCCACTTACCTCACCACCAACCAATCAGAAGAATGACCACGAGCTGATCACACCCTCTTTGAACCATTACTATAAAACTCCTCACGAGCCCCTCCAGGTCGGGACACAGTTCTGAGGGCATTAGCCCGCTGTGGCCCCCTTTGCCTGGCAAAGCAATAAAGCTGTTCTTCTGTACTTCACCCAAAACTCTGTCTCCGAGATTTACTTCAGTGTCGGGGTACAGAAGCTGGATTCAGCTTCGATCTCTGCTCTGCTACTTGCTGACTGACGTGGGGCAAGTGACCTAAATTTTTAGTTCCATCATCTATAAAATGGGGATAATAAAACACCTACCTTTCAGGGATCGTGTCAATACTAGAGACAACGACTACAGAATACCTGGCACGTGGTTGTATTCAGGTATTAGTGCTGATTTCTACTTCTCATCATGAAATTATAAAATACATTAAGGAAGAAACCAACATTTAACATCATACACAACTCTATTATCACTCACTAGAATTACATGAACAACATGGAGATTACACTAGTCGTTGTATATCACTGCCAAGCACACCTTAGGCAGGCAAAGTTGGTTATGATGCTGCTGCTGATGATGCAATTTATGGAAACAAAGTGAATAATCTATGTACATGTGTCTCTCATATAAGCATGATCAGTACAGAGTCTCATTTTAAAGAACTAAGATTGTGAAAATAAAATGTAATAAAACATGTTGAGCCAACTACAAACTAAACTTTCAGTGGCCCATGACCTTACAACTTGGATTCTGCAAATGAGTAAAACAAAACACAGTACTCTGTTATGAGCATTTCTCCATTTTCTGCTCTGGTAGAGGGAATGACTCAGAAGAGCAGATGATGTACACTTCATTTCTATTTGCATTCTTCAATCCAGTACTTGTATATATTTTGTTTACATCATAGTAGCCTTGTCTTTTTTGGAGGCTAATGGAATAATGTTTCTTATGGACGATGCATTAAGTGAGAAAGAGAAACAGTTTGTGCTGCCACTAGCTCTATAGAGGCCTATAGTATGGTATAGTAATATAAGAAGTTTGCTAAAAAATATCCATTGTGAGAAATCTATAACGTATTGAATACCAGTTATCAAAATGGTATCAAGACTTAAAGGCTTATCAGCTGTCAATATAGACTCTGTAAAAGTAATTTTAAATTTCTGAAAAATAAGAAGACATATATATACACACACATATGTATATTTATGACTAAGTTTGTACAGTTCTGAGGCTATAAAACTAGAGAGCATATAAAGAAGTGAGATTCATTTTTTTTGTTTGTTTTTTTGTTTTTTTGTTTTTTTTGTGTGGTACCCGGGCCTCTCACTGTTGTGGCCTCTTCCATTGCGGAGCACAGCCGATCTTCCCGGACCGGGGCACGAACCCATGTCCCCTGCATTGGCAGGAGGATTCTCAACCACTGCGCCACCAGGGAAGCCCCGAGATTCATTTTTAAAACATATCAGAATATCTATCCTGATGTCTGTATTGTCAATCCAAAATTATCAGCTTCACAGATATACACTTATTCCAATGTTGTTGTCATATTCCTCTTTAATAACTGCCTTTGTGTAGGTTTTGCCACAGGAGAAAAGTACCTGCATTAATTCATAATCACACTACCTAAGTTGTCAACCAAAAGCAAATGAGATGAGAGTACAGAGAAGCAGCATATTGTACAAATAATGATAGTTGCCTATTCAGAAATAGTCATTGTATTGGAACATATACACGTGCATATACACACACACACAAGCACGCGCACACACACACACACACACACAGGTGGGGGTGGAAAGGTAAAGGAACACTATACCAGAATGCTAAATCTACTTTGTAATGTTTTTTATTTACCTGATGGGATTATAACACTGGCTGCCATCCCAATAGCACCTTAAAATAAAACCAGGGAAATTTTAATATGCAGACTTCCAAGCTCCACCCTAAATCCCCAGAAATCTGAGTCTCAAAGCTGTAGTCAGAGCACAGAGGATTTTTTTCTGCTCCCAGATGCTTCTAAACTCAATATAAGGCCACTGAGTTAAAAGACAGAAGCCATCATTTATAAAAAACATTGCCATGTGGTGGTTCAGTTTATGAAAGGTGATGCTCACAGCAACCATTAGAGTTAGATATTATCATCCCCATTTTCCAGATGACAAAAGGAAGCTTTCAGAGATTAGGATGCAAAGCCAATCGGTATCTGAGTCCAGATCTGTCTGATTCGAAAGGTGTGCTTTTCACAATACACCAGACTTAAACCAAAAAGCTTCCATGGAGTTTATAACTGGGACCACAAAGTGACCAGTGAAAGGAAACTCACAAAGAGCCAGCAGTGTATTTTGTTCAGTAAGCAGTGGTGCTTTGAAAACTGCATGTGAATCTGTTGGATGTCAGCAAATATCCAAAAGACAATACCTCCTGAAAAAATAGTCTCCTTGTAATAGCTGACATGAAGAGCTTTTTGAGGGGAGGGACTATATTTGCAATATTTGTTAGTTAACTCTTTTTTAACGTTTTTATTTATTACTGTTATTGTGTGTGTGTGTGTGTATGCAACAAGCTTCTCTAATTCAAAATTAAAGCAGAGCATGGGACTTCCCTGGTGGTCCAGCGGGAACTAAGATCCCAAATACCATGGGGCAACTAAGCCTGCACGCTGCAACTAGAGAGCCCACGGACTCTGGGACCCGTGCTCCACAACTAGAGAGAAGCCTGCGCGCCCCAACGAAGAGCCTGCGCAGGGCAACGAAAGACCCCGCACCCGACGCAGCCATAAATAAATAAATATTAAAGCAGAGCATTGCATAACTCCCAAAGGGATGGTAACTTCATGAAGCCAATACGATCTTCCATCTCCTTCTTTATTATTTACCTCTTTCCGCCCAGATTGCTAGATACAAAATGTTAGAAACAAAAGACTTCATATTTAGACAGGGCTGCTACTCTCAGGTAGCCATGTTCGAGAACCCTTTATGTCAAAAAGGAGCAATTTCAGCTTTGTTTGTGACCCCTGATTTAAAACTTCCATATTTTTTTGGAAATTACACATTTAAATAAATAATATATTTGAATAACACTATTTAAGTGCTCATTTTTGTCCATCATCCCAATAATCAGACAGGGTAAAGGCATTTAATGCCACTTTCTACAGATGAGGAAACTGAGGCTCAAAGAAAGTGCGATTGAGCTCAAAGGCCAGGGCAGGAATTACACACAGGTCCTTGTGCCTGCACTTGTAAGGCCCTTCCAAGGTTCTCCCTTCCTGAGGAGCTGAGAACCATCCTTCTGGAAAGCCCATGCTCCTCCTGAAGGTATTAAGAACCATCACAAGTACAACAGTGCTAAGAACTGACTAGTTAAAAAATTTACCAGGCACAGTTAAGCTCTTTCAGCTCAGAGAGTAAGTCTGAAAAGGTTGATTGATGTGCTAATTACATTTTGAGGAGAAAAGAATAACTCATGATAACTTTTCTAAATTTGTTAGTATATTCTGATTTACTTAGATATAAAGATAGAAAATTCAGACTTTTTTAAACTACTATTTTGTAAAAAAATAATAACTTTAAAAGATTTTGGTTCCTGTAGTAATGACAACTTTCTAATGCAAATACTCTCATTACTGATTTCACAATTTAATACTTTACAGAAAAGAACTTTGTGTAGCCAATCAACTTCAGTGTTCCTTAGACAGAGTCATGGGATATGTTTGCCACCACACGTAAGGGAAACTCAAATTGTTGACTGAAAAATGGTGAATTTGATCTATACTTGACAGTTGCTAACAGGATTTTGCAGCTAAAATCTTCGCTCCTAATAATACTTTAACAAATTAAATGTATTAATAACCTTTTTAAACAGGAAATTGTGAACTCTACTTTGATAGACTCTATTTTGATAGACCTATTTTCCTTAATAATTTCTCCCTCAGCTTCCACAGAATTACACAATCTTTCCAACTTCCTCGCTGGTTTGCCTTGCTTTCACCCACTAACATTGGACATAAATGCTATACAAGAAGCTCTTCCCTGCCTACTATTCCTTACTCTCAGATTCATGCATTTGCATTTCAACTATTACATATCACCTCCACAGAGACAATTACAAACTATGCTCCCTATTCCTAACACATCAGTCAGTTATTCTATCAAATGATAACTTCAACTACTCACTTGAAAACCTAAATTCATATTATCCTCTAATTTGAATGTTTATAACATTGATTCAACCCTTAATCATATGCTCCCACTGAACTGTTTTTCCAGTGTCGCATGTAGATAGTCTTGATGAAATAATTACATTTTCTAATAAGAAAAGTGCCCCTTAAAATGAGTAGTTTTTGAGTGACTGAGTAAGGAACACTTCCCCAGACCTCAAATGAGGTCTCCTAATTTTAGGTACCATGAGAAAGGCTAGAATTACCTCCAGATCGTCCACACACTAATGTCATGGATGCAAACTCCTTGAAATCCAGAACTGTGATCTAGTTTCCTAGTATTTCCCACAGTGCTTAGAATACTTGAAACTTGTTAAGGACTGAATCACGTCTCCCTAAAATTTGCATGTTAAGGTTCTAACCCCCAGTACCTGGGCATGTGACTGTATATAAAGATGGGGCCTTTGAGAGGTAATTAAGGTAGTATGAGATCATATGGGTCGGACCTAACCAAGTATTACTGGAGATAGAGACACCAAGGATGTGAGCATAGAGAGGAAAATTCATGTGAGGACACAGCAAGAAGGCTGCAAGTCAAAGACAGAGGTCCCAAAACAACCAAACCTGCTGACGCCTTGATCTTGGACTTCTAGCTTCTGGAATTGTGAGGAAATAAATTTCTGCTGTTTAAGCCCCCAGTCTGCAGTATTTTGTTATGGCAGCCCTAGCAAACTAACATAATATTCATCATTTATTTGCTGGATTGATTAAAACTTGTAATTTGCTATTTTTCTCCTTCTCAGACCACACTTTTTAAGGCAGATGCACAAAGATAAATGCCTTGAAATTATGGATTTCTCTTTGTTCTTTTTACTGCTAACTTAGTGTTTTAGAAAAGCCCTGCTATTTCTAGTCCCCACATCCCCCA
The DNA here is from genome assembly GCF_002837175.3 of Physeter macrocephalus. Classification (NCBI taxonomy): domain Eukaryota; kingdom Metazoa; phylum Chordata; class Mammalia; order Artiodactyla; family Physeteridae; genus Physeter; species Physeter macrocephalus. Next base: position 53,338,337 of record NC_041228.1, read on the forward strand.
CCAAAGATACATTGAATTTAGGTTACTTGTTCCTTCAAATAATGTGCTGTAGTGGAATTAAGGCATATTGAAAAGACAAAACATCCAGGTAAAAGAGTGGCAGGGGTTTCTCTTCCAAACACCCTGCATATGTGTTGGAGGAGGATTGTGCAATATTTTCAGGTTATAATATTTTTAGAATCCTCTCCAGTTCAAACTTAAACAGATCAGTCCTTAATTCCTGAACAGGAAAGGGCTTCATACGGTTGATTTCCAGCCATATGGCCTTCCTCATCCTGATCTGTTTATCTTACCCTGAGACACTAGAGACAAGAGCTATAAGGGAGAGATGGGAGTAAAACTTATAAACTGCTGTTACTTTAGCTGGCTTGAACCAAGGTAGCAACTGTTCAATAACTGTATATTGAGAACATTATCTGAGGTCAATGGCTTTGAAGACATGCTTAGGGGTCAACACACGTTTTGCTAGCCAAAAAAAAAATCAACATCTGATGAAAGAGTGCTATGGACTGAATGTTTATGTCCCCTCAAAATTCGTATGTTGAAACCCTAACCCCTAATATGAGAGTATTAAGATGCGAGGCCTTTGGGAAGTGATTATGTCACAGGGTGGAGACCTTATAAATGACATCAGGGCCAATATAAAAGGGACCCCAGAGAGCTCCTCCCTCACCTCTTCTGTCAAGTGAGGATGAAACATGAAAACAGCTGTCTATGAACGAGAAAGACTCATCAGACACTGAATCTTCCAGTATCTTGATCTTGGACTTCCCAGCCTGTAGCACTCTGAGAAAGTTTCTGTTCTTTGTAAGTCACCTGGTCTATGGTATAATTATAGCAACCCTAACAGACTAAGACAAAGGGTCATATTTGTAAATGATAAAATCCTAGGTAACACAGCATATATTATGAGATGACAGTAACCTAGTGGGTTAGAATTCAGAGCCTCTCATCAGACTGACCTGGGCTGAAGTTTTGGCTCTGCTACTTACTAGCCCTGTCACCTTGGGCAAGTAACTTAATCTCATTGATTTTCCATTCCCCAGTCTATTATCTATAAAATAGGAACAGAAATAAGGAACCTCAGAGACCTAGGCATGTTTTTTTGCCTAGTCCATAGTAAGAATTTAAATAGCAATTATAATTTTAATTTTTTAAACCTAATAATAGTGAATACTCTTTTTGCTTACTAAAATTATGTTTTCAGAGTAAATTATTTTTGGAAATGATTTTGGAAATACCCACATAATCTTTCTTTGTGAAGAAATTTGTGACAGTAGTTGAACATATGGCATGCACAAAAAAGATAAAGATACATTTAAGAATTCACCAAATATTATAAAAAAGCAAAATGTCACAGTGGTACTTTGGGGAACATAGTATGGTGAGATGATATTTTTGTAAAGATGACATTTTTGTAAAAGTAAATAACAAATAGATGAGGACAAAGCAGAGTAACTTGATTTAGGTAAAAATTGATATTGATCAGGGATACGTAAAAATATAGAGGTAGAAACTGTAGGCAGTAATAACACACAGAGTTATAATGAAAGTTTATATGCATTCAACATGAACCAACTGCTTCAAAGTATAATCTTTGTAAATAAGAAAAAATATCTTATGCCATTTTTTAAGACAATCACATAATATTATTTACAGATTTTAATTTATCAATATTCTTCCAGATATTTTAATCTGAAGACAAAAACAATATCTTTGTGCTCCTCTTTCCTTTATTTTTCTGAGCTGGTATGCGTCTATCAATAGATAATTCTGATATTTTCTCAGATCTTTTGGGGGAATTCCTGAGAATCAGTCTCTACATATTTTTCTGTTTTATTCAAAATTATTAAATTTTAAGAATAATTCAAAATGATTTGCCTGTAATGATTATTTACGAAATGTTAGTCAATTCACATATAATGCTATAAGTTTAAAAAACCAAAAACATTGTAAGTGGATATACACACAAATATATATTTACTTAAATTATACAGTTTATTCTAGGAATGTTTATTGAATCTATAAAGACTGGGGCAGCTACTCTCATAGAGAGAGTAGTTGGAGATTTTGAAGCCATGGAGAATAGGACAAAGTTTTATTTATATTAGTATTATATTCTGTGTATTAGTAACTAACACTGGGTCAACTGATAAGTGTTTATGAATGAATGAATGAATGTGAATTAGTGAATGACTGAATTATAGTCGTATTTTCAAGAAGCATATAATCTAGAAAGGACTAAAAATGCATAAGTACAATGTGCTATGTTTTATTCCAGTGCTTCTCAAGCAATTTGTGGTGAATGACCATTTTTTTATTTCCAACCAATCAAAAAGCAGTATTTTATAAAATACAATAAAAATAAATGACTAGAAAAATAAGGAAAAACAAAAAGACATACAATGAGACATAAAATTATTCAGTAAAATTGCTAGGAAGTTTCAATTTCCTGTCTCCAGCTAGCAACCAACAGGCTACAGAATATATTTTGAGTAGCACCATTTTTTACTATTGCCATCAACAATGTGATAGAAAAAAACCCTAGTTAACCCATAAGTAAATGAAAGAAAAGCATTTGAAAACGTCCATTAAAATTAGTTTAGGATAATCTGCTGGGAAAATTATCATTTTCTTCGTGTACTTTCCAGAATTCTATTGTGAGTCACACAACAGACAAAAAAAGCAGGACACCAAATGGTCCTGGTTCTTTTCAGCAAACTCGACTCATCTTGGCAACTCTGCAGGATTCAAAAGGAGGATATGCACGTATAGCTTCTCTCCTATAGAAAAAATTCACAGCACCAAGCGTTCCCCTTATGGCAGGTAAAAAAAACAATTTACCTGAATGATAAATGGTAAATGCCATAAGCATCCTTCCCATTTCCATTTGTTTCCTTTTGAAAATAACTAACATTCCTTTGTTGTGTTGTTGGAAATAGTTAATTTACAACTGCAAAAAGTACTGATGTCTCTACTCCTTTCCCATGTAATACTGTTTTTATGTTAATATGTCTCAAGTACTTTTCACCTATGAATACTACTTAAAAAGTGTTATTATTTGTGCTTAGTAAGCCACCACAGTATTCAAAAGTTAATGCATAGACACATATATGTGTTGAAAATATTAAGAAATCAGTATAAAATTTTAAACTTAAATTTTTAAATGTTTGGCATTTTTTTTAATGTTCAAAATGTCTTTGCCTATGCAAAAAAAAACAAAAAAAAATTCTACAAAATGCAATTAAATAGCCTATTTCCTGGTGGTTAGGTTCTAAAGCTATCATGAAAGGTTTGTAAAAATTGCTCCTGAAAATACCTTTGATACATCATATACTACTCATACATAAATTTATGTTTTTTAACTCATCTATAAGTAATTCCAACCCAGTCAGTTTTTCTACCAAAGGTGGATACGGAGACAAATTCCTTGGATGAACACCGGATGAAGTACTAGGCTTGTACTTTCATCAAAAATATAACCAAAAATATATGAATTCATGTAAATCAAAAGTATACAGTGCTACAACACTGGAATAAAACAAACAAAAAGATGGAAGTATGGGAATAAACATTATTTAAAATAACAATCAAAAGAAAAAGCAAAAAGAATCAACTAAAATATTCACAGTGGAGTATGGCAAAGTACATCACTGCAATGACATACTACATAACCATTAAACTTATGCTGCAAATAATAGTTAATGACAGTGTGTTTAAAGTATATTGCTAAGTGGAAAAATGTTTTGACTATAAATAATTTGATGTGTTATACATAATAAACACTTATGTGATTATTATATATAAACTACATAAATTATATAATGTATTACATAATTACAAGGGTATATTATAAATTATATCATTAGTTATTTAAACAAAAACTGAAAGGATATATCCCAAATAATCTAAATAGAGTGGGAAATGTAATTTTGAATCTTCTCCCTAGTACATGATTAAAATTTCAGTATTAACACTATTATAACAGTGCTTCCCTTTAAGACTTTTTGAGTATTTTAAATTTTCATTTCATTTTTAAAAGATATGCACTTAGAATATGCACATCAATTTAGTTATTTGGAGGGAAATCATGTAGTAGAGTATAAAATTAAAAATTTGAATTTTGAGAATGAATAATATTCTACATCAAACTTCTTGCTACGAATATTAAAGGAACTTATAAGACCAAACAGCTTATTTTCTTGTAACAAATCCAAAGCTATCTTTTCTCCCAGGTATGTTATAAACTTATCCTGAGATTATGGAATTTCAGTACCTGCCAGATATATTAAACTGCTTCTCATTTACCAAAGTGCAAAAGGAACTAAGGAATACTCTCCTAATTGAAGATCTGATAGACAAATAATGCTCACTAGATAAGTAAAGATACTAAGTTTCACAATAGTAGTTTTGGCATAAAGGGAAAAACAGTATCACTGATTCACTAATATTTTGAAATTAATTCTGTTGTTATATATCTGAATCAAAGCCATGGCACATTCAATCAAAAACTCAGAACCCCAAATCTGGCATTAACATGCTTTGAGTATTTCCAATTCCTTTCATGATTATCAAAAACAGGAAACCTATCTCATAGTAAAATTTATATAAATTTAATAATGTCAGGCATCTTTTAGAGATAAAGAGACATGGTATCCAATAAATAGGCAAAAAATAATGAGAACTACTCCCCTAATTTGATTCCATATGGCAACTATATACCTAATACCATTTTGTAAAGATGTTAATAATCATCAAATAATCCCTTCCCCACCCCCTCACACACAGTCATATCCCCCCTCACTCACACAAGCACACACCTTGAAAGACCTGTAATATGGATATATGCTTCATTCTGAAACAAGCAAATAATGAGAGACAATAAATCAAAATCCAATGCTCATATTTCCCCACCAAGTTCTTGGTGATTTTAACCCAAAATACTAAACCACTTTAAATCTTGGAGACTACACAAATTGCTTAACAGTCTATAAACTTGAAGTGTTTCAATTAATGATTCATTCTACATAGAGTCAACAAAAACTGGTTTGACTTTATTCACTGTATTATGAGTCCTATTTTGTGAGTGGAATTACATATGGAAATTAATACTCTCATTTAATATAAAATAAGACACCATTTTAACCCTGATCTTTATTTTACCCTTATGGAATTTGTCACCATCTACCCCTTCTAAACTGAAAGCTCCGTTCTCCTACATGATGTCATACCTCATGACACATAAAATAATTAAAAAGCAATTTTTCAAGAAATACTTACTGGATAAATATTAATATTCTTTGCCAACTGACCATATTTTTGGATCACTTTTTAGCAAAAAGGAACCTGAATGAATTTCAGTTCAGATTCTTAATGAAATGTGAAAACTAAAATTAAGACAATCAGAGAGTATTTTAAAATATATCTTGACTAATCTCTGGTAAAGAGCAAGATGCCAAAAAAAATTTAAATACATGACATAGTCCTGAGATCTTCTGACGTCTCTATATCTGCATTATCCTATGGGGTAGCCCCTCATGCATGTGGTCCTTCCACACTTTAACCTTGGCTAGTTCTGTGCTGTAAATGTAAAACACAAACTGGATTTCAAAAACAGTACAAAGAAAGGTAGACTACTTAAAAAATAATTGTATATTGACTACATGTTGAAATGATAATTTTTGATCAGCTGAGTTACATAAAATATATTATGAAAATTAGTTTCATTGGTACATTTTTACTTTCTTAATGTCTTTTAAAAAATGTAAAATTATGTACGGTGGCCTGCTTTCGTGGCTTGCATTATATTTTCCCTGGACAGTGCTGATCTGGAGAATGTCTTGCCACTGCTGTTAGCTGGCCTCTTCCTCTATCTCCCCTCCTCCCTCTCCTACCCTTTCTTTTTTCTTCTTCATTTTTCCTTTCTAGAACTGCAACAATGTCAGGAAGAGGTCTGGAACAGGAAAGGAAGATCTAGTGATTCTGAAATAAAAAGACTGCAAACATATGGGTTCAGAAATTAAATGCAACAAAATATTCTCTTATTTTATTGGTTCACTAATCTAAATTATTAATAAAACTATACTGTCCATCTGGAAAAGCAATAAGCATAGATATTTCTGAACTCATTCTATAGTTTTTATAATATTTAAGTTTCCAATAAGATATTTTTATTTGAAATATTAAATCATCTCAACATATTCCAAAACAAAATTAATTTTGCCAAACAATGGACTCTATTTTAGGGCATAAAATGTGCATGAATACAAAGTCACACACATATTAATTTTCTGCTTGCCTCTTTTTCTCCTCAAAAATCTATCATTCTTGTCATCTCCCAATTTTCTTTCCAGATAACCCTCTCTAAATCTTTTTGTTGCTTTTGTCCTCTTCCTTGGCACTTTTCCTGCTACACATTTCCCCTGTATGCTCCCATATGTTCCTGACTTTGGATAACAATGTCAAGAGAGTACTGTCAAATCTCCCAACCTGAGGATCTTGCCAAGTCATTGGAGAAGAGGGAGAAGCATTGCATTCCAAAATTTTCCAGTGTCTTAATGACCTAAATAACCATAAGCAGTCACTGCTACTTTGTTTAATTCTGATAACTTCATGCATTGCCACTTTTCACATGTACCATTTCCTTCCCCAAGTAGATGGTCAGTTCATGAGGGTAGGCCCAATGTCTGGTCTTGTTTTTAAACTTTTTTAAATCTCCTAAAACACAGTGACTTAGATTTGGTAGATTCCCAACAAATATTGGCTGAATGAATGAACAAGTGTCCAAAATCTCACCAATTATGCCCAGAGCAGAAACACTACGGAAGACTCTGAGAAAACAAGAACTGGAACATATATAGCAGCAGCACAGTTCCAACTGAAAGCATTGTGTGTTTTTAAATCTTCTGTACATAGGGAGCTGTTGTGAGTGTGTCTATTTTGTTACACAAATGTCACTGACCTATTGATGTACACATCAAATTATCCCTTTTTCTCCACCTTTTAAATAAGGCACGGTGGTGTAACTCAAGTTGTGGAGCCAAAAAGTCTTGGGTTCAAGTCTTTACTCAGCCATTTGACAGCAGTGGGACATTTGACAAGTCACTTGTTTGATCCTCAATTTCCTCCTGATATTACTATCTAGGATAATAATAAATTCCTTCAGGGTGTTACAAAGATGAGGCACAACATGACTAAGCATTTAGCAATCAGTCTGATCCAGGAGAGATGGTCTATAAATGGAATGAAGCAGTAGCAGTTGCAGCAACAGAACTGGCAGTAGCAAGAGCTACTGTCTATCTACCTGCTAACTGGACGTCTGATTTTAAAAAGGCGTTTGAACTGAACTACAAAATATATAACAGACACTCTATAATGTTCTTTTAAATATGAGTCATTTACTGCTCTATTTAGAAAGTACTGAACTGCAGTATCCTATATTTTTGGTTTTGATCAGTTATGTTCTTATAACACTCAACTTTGGGTTGCAGTATCATTGCAGAATTTATTTCTGTATTATCTAATAATTCTAATCAAACACAAACAAGATAAACACACACACACACACACACACACACACACACATACTATATATATCTACAGCTCTCATAATGTTCCAAAAGAAAGGACTAAAATCCCAGTAGTCACAAAAGAAAAAAAAATCCTTTATGGCATCAGTTGATCATAAACTTCCAAGAATGTCATTGACACCTTTATCACGTTTCAAAGTTTTCCTTTTCACTTTTTTCCCTGTCATCCCCTTATGAATTTTTAAAAGATGTTAAAAGTGACCCCTTTAACACTCAGCTTCTCCTCACAACACTTTCAACTTCTCAACATCAGCAGCAACTGCCTCAGTTAGCTGCATGCCTTCCCAAACTCTGAAAAGTGTCATCATTTGACTGTGCTCCACTTTCAAAATCTGGAAATACAATATTCTCCTCTGATCAAAACCATCCATCCTTGCACCTCTCTCATCCTATTAAAAACAGTGAACCTATTATTACTTTTCATTTTGACCTTCAGGCTCCCAAATCTTCTCTGTTCTTAGTCTATTCATCTTCTGTAGCTGCCCTTGCCTCCTTCCCCAGCCCAGATTTATGGTCACTCTGCAATAAAATACCTACTACATCTAGAAAGCCCAGCTCTGTTTTACGTTACGCGTGCCTTGCTAATCTCCTAATCAAGGAAAACTCAATTGTTTCTTGACCCATTCAAATTACATGTTGCCTTGCTAGAGAGAGTGATGCAATTGTGTCAACTAGTGAAAACAAATAGTTAATTTTGCCAACTTCCTCCTTATGGCTGTAGACTCTTTGTATAGACCGCTTGCATATTCTCTGCTAAATTCCTATCCTTATGCTAGTTAATCTCAACCTACCACCTTAAGTTTACCTGAGAAAACTAATCATTAGATGGCAAACTCCCTGCAGGCAGGGTCCTTAACTAGTCTTACTTACCACTGAGTCCCCATCCTCCAGTACAGGGCTGAATAAATAATGAATTTAGTTAACTAACGAACTGATAAAATTCCCTTCCTCTTCTAAGATGTGACCAGCCTCTTCTTGTGCTACTACTGATCATACCAACCTTCTTAGAACATTCTGAAACTTGCTCCTGAAAATTACTTTCCTCCCCCGATACCTCCATCTCTTCTTGCCAAGGGGGTTCCATAATGAAAAAAGTAAATATACATCCATAATTCCTTTATTATGGCTTAAAAATACATCCCTCCTCCAATAATATTACTCCCTTGAATAATATTTCATTTCTACAATTAACACTTAACTGAACTTACTTCTTGTCTTCATATCTTCAGAGTCCATGTGACCTTAAACGTGGACAACCGGATTTCTGCTTGTATTTAACCCTAATATGCACATTTTTTCTCAATGACAACTAACAGACTTTTCAACACTTTTACTGAAAATATTCAAACAAACAGATAATTTGAAAGAATAATACAATAAAATCTGAATAATCACTCCCTGGATTCAAAAATTATTAACAGGGCTTCCCTGGTGGCGCAGTGGTTGAGAGTCCACCTGATGATGCAGGGGACACGGGTTTGTGCCCCGGTCCGGGAAGATCCCACATGCCGCAGAGCAGCTGGGCCCGTGAGCCAGGGCCACTGAGCCTGCGCGTCCGGAGCCTGTGCTCCACAACAGGAGAGGCCGCGACAGTGAGAGGCCCGCGTACCGCAAAA
>NC_041228.1:53347856-53351421 GCF_002837175.3 Physeter macrocephalus
AAAAAAAAAAAAAAAAAAAAAATTAACAAATGATTTGATTTACACAAACACACTTTACCATGACTTATATGAAATTAGGTTGCAAATATCATGGCATTTATCCCTAACTAATTCAGCATGCATCTCCTAATATCACTTATAAGCTAGCCCATGTGAAAATTTTCCCAATTCTACCAAAATTTGATCTTTTATAGCCTTTTTTAAAAAAAACTAAGATCAAATAAAGCTCCAAACACTGCATTTGGTTGTCTTTAGTCTCTTTTAATCTAGAAAAGTCTCCCCACAGTGATAATGTCTTTTGAAGAGACTAGGCCACATGTCTGGTATCTTCATGAAAAATACTAAACCCTGTGAATTTGTATGATTATTTCCTCATGGTTCAGTTTAACAGCTTCCACTTTCCCTGTATTCTTCTGTAAATTAGAAGTTAAGCCTAAATAGGTTTTAGATTCAGGTTAAAACATTCTGGCAACAATATTTCACAAATGGCACTGAAGACTTCATACTGCATCCATCAAGAGGCTCATGGCCTCAGGCTACTAGTGACACGGGGTTTGATCACTCAGATATTTAAGGTAAATGCCAGATGCAATTAAGAAGTAATCCTTGGGCTTCCCTGGTGGCGCAGCGGTTGCGCGTCCGCCTGCTGATGCAGGGGAACCGGGTTCGCGCCCCGGTCTGGGAGGATCCCACATGCCGCGGAGCGGCTGGGCCCGTGAGCCATGGCCGCTGAGCCTGCGTGTCCGGAGCCTGTGCCCCGCAACGGGAGAGGCCACAGCAGAGGGAGGCCCGCATACCACAAAAAAAAAAAAAAAAAAAAAAAAAAAAGAAGTAATCCTTGAGCACAAGGAGAGCACGTTATTCCCCAAAATATTTGTAACTAATGGTTTTAGCACCTGTTGATGATCCTTGCTTGAATCATTTATTTCAATGCAAATTACAAACAGTTAATTCTAGCATTTGTTACACTTACTCATATATTTTGTAAAGAAGAGCTGTCCTTCATCAACTAAACAAGAGTTCCTCCTAATGAGCAGGCCAACCACTTATTTCAATTTACATTATTTTCAGAATCGATTTCTTTTATTAATTTTTTTAATTTAGAGTGTTAGGATGGACTCGTGGGCTTTATTCAATGTTTTACAGTCTGTTACAGTCACTATTGTTGGAGAAGGTCACTGAGAGGATGTGACCACTGGTTGACCCTAGAGTAGGACCCGAACAATCAGAGGCTTCCTACCCCCTCCCCTGTCCTTGTGTTAGGCAGGAAGTTAGCCCTGAGCAACAAGAGGCGGTGCGGTCGGGTGAACGTCCAATAGCCGCCTAATCCTGCCAAACAATCTGCCAACCCCGCCCCAAACATGCCCCCATCAGTACTCCAAAACAGTCAGGGGACCGGAAAAGTCCCCCACTGGCCGACTAGAGGGACCTTCCGCACTCTGGCCCATGCGCACACCTCACGCTATAATGTCCATAGATAAACTTCGGCGGCCATTAGGTTCATTAAATGTTCATAAATATTCTACGAATACATACATCTGATTATAACAGACTGAATTATGGGAAGGACATGCACAGCAGAGCCTCTTGTTATATAACCTGCAGCTGTCAATCAAGATTGTCAATCAACAACCTTGCCTTAAAAACTCTATACCCCCAGCCCTCCCGGGCCACTGCCTTCCTTGGCCTGGCCCGCCTCTCTCTTGAGGTGTTCTCTCTGTTCTCTCCATACCTTCAATAAACTCTCTTGCAACAGTTAAGACCTCAAATTCTTCTTTCATCCTTACCAACAACCGAGGCCCACGGGAGGAGGGGTCTCCAGACCCTCTTCCACTAACACTTGGAATGTATATTTAGGCACTTCCAGGACTCAGTCTTGAGAAAGCAATGTGTTGCTGAGAACATCTGGACTGGATACGTGACTGAACCCCATCAAGGCTTCTATACAGGGATTCCCCCACTTCACATTTACTAAAGACCTGCATTAGTACCCATTTTCACTAACTGAAAGAAATCCAAAGAGGATTTTCGTTTTACGAATAAAATCAAGAAGTGAAAATAGCATTCATTATTTTGCATCGAGCCTCATAGAGGAAGCACACACCAGAGCATTGAGAGTGGCACCGCCAAGTTCCCTCCCCAGGAATTACACTCAGCATCTCAGCAGCAAGCCCCCATACCTTTAATTGCGTTTGTGAGCATCTGTGCTTTATCTTGATTTATTTTGTGCATCTGTTAGCAAGATGTGTCCTAGGGTAATTGCTTCTTCTCTTTACACCATTACGGCTTACAAAAGGTTTCACGGCAACGCTCCACTTTCAGAGAGTGGGGGAAATCTGAATAAACTTTTCAACGCTCCACTTTCAGAGAGTAGGGGAAATCTGAACAAACTTTTAAGATCCTGGTGGGTGGATGCAGAAATCGATTTGCCTTGCAGCCGCCTAAGATAAGCCTTGTACATAAGTTGTCCCGATTATTAAAACTGCCACCTACCAAGTTGGAGTAGTCTGCCTCTTTCTACAGTCTCTCTTTGCCCTCCCTGTACAGGGGCCAGTTTCTAATTTCACCTGACATTGGGAAGCAACAACCACTGATATTCAAATTTATCTGAATTTGGCAACTGGGAGGCCCTTTAAGCTAGTTCCTATTTACAGTTACAGTTTACAAATAAGGTTTATACAACCTAATTTGTCTGGGGTCATTTCCTCACTTCATGGCACAATGAGAGATCCCAGGTTCATCTTACACTTTTTCTGCCCGGACTTAGAATCAGCAAATTCTCCAGAAAGTTTGGTCCCCTTGAGTGGGAAATGGTATTTAGAAACCATGATTTGTGCACTAGATGTGCTCATTGCTGCTGAAGAAACATTGCTTGGAAGTAAGGAGATAGAGCTAGTAAATCTATTTTTAAAATATGTACAGTATATTTTAATATCTGATAGCTTAGCCCCCTTTGCCCTTCTTTTTCTGAGTTACCCTAGCTATTCTTGCTTTTTTTATTTCTTCTATATTTAATTTAAAATCAATTTACCTAGTTCCAGAAAAACTTCTTACTGGTCTTCCTATTTAGTCATGTTACATGCTCAAATGCATGTACACACACACACACACACACACACACACAAGAATGTGACACATACAATCTTGAGAACTGATCTCTTAATGATGCTGTCACACCATATCCAGAATCATGGAATGTTTTTTCACTTATTTAAGTCTAATATGTCTCATTCATTTAGTTTCTTCTTAAAATTAATAGATTTTAATCACAGATTCAAGGACCTTTTTCTCAGATCTCACCCTCCTTCAAGCCTATATAGCATCAGCCTTGCTGAACAACACTCCTCTCTCTATACACACACACACACACACACACACACACACACACACACACCCCTCCTAAGCTTCAGTGGCTATCCTCCTTTTTCTCTTTCTCTGCCTTTAACCAGATCCCTTTACATCCACTCAGAAAAATGCAGGTGTTTACCAAATGTCTGCCTCCTAAAGTTTTTTTGTTTTTTGTTTTTTTGCGGTACGCGGGCCTCTCACTGTTGTGGCCTCTCCC
>NC_041228.1:53351539-53403174 GCF_002837175.3 Physeter macrocephalus
AGACTCAGCGGCCGTGGCTCACGGGCCCAGCCGCTCCGCGGCATGTGGGATCTTCCCGGACCGGGGCACGAACCCACGTCCCCTGCATCGGCAGGCGGATTCTCAACCACTGCGCCACCAGGGAAGCCCCTAAAGTTTTAATGTAGGTAATTTTGTAACATCTTTCTCTAGTTTTCAGTATGCTTTCCAGCTCTAGATCTGAATTTCAATTGCATGTCGGTCATTTTATCCAGGTTAATATTAGAACTTCATGTTAGTGATATGTCCAAAACTGAACCATTCTCCCACCCCCAACCAAACCAGGCCCTCTTCTAGATATTTTTATTTTCTCCTGTTTTGTTTTATACTCCTGGTTTTCAAGATATCCAGATTCCAAAACTCAAAAGCAGCATTTGATAGTCCCTCCACCTTGGCCTCCAAATTCACTGATTTTATGGACTTGTAGATTGATCATCGTCTTTGAAATCCATTGCATCACATTCATTCACACTGCCTCTACTATAGTTTATGTTTCCCATTCTTTACTGAAAAATATTATTTTCAAGTTCCAAGGAAACTATTTAATAATAAAATCCTTTTTCACACATCTGAAGAGGCAATTAAAAACAGCATCCTTAAATAACATCTTGCAGTTATATGTGTTTTATGTTTTTAACAAACAGATAAAATGAGCTTGAAAAATGTCACATACAAATATGTGTAACAGTGAAATTCTGAAGTGGAGATGACGTTGATAGTGAGATGTTGGTAGACAGAAGAGACACCCATATTTATAGATTTACTGTGTTATGAAAGAATTGGCTGTTCAGTTTTCCTTTACAAAAGAATAACCTTCCACATCACAATGCAAAAGCTTCAAGAGTAGAGACTGCATTTTGTAGTAAATATTTGTGCAGTGCTTTTCCCACAACCTCGTCAAAGCCACTGTAGACACAGAACCATCTATTCTGTCCTGACCACAGAGCATGAGTGGCTTCTCACAAATGTCCACGTATTGGGTCTGTTCAGAAAATCCTACGGTCCTGGAGAGCTGTGTGATGGCATGGTCACTTGAAGGCCCTTTCAGCACCAGTAAAGAGTCTCTGTGTAAATGGTGCCATTTTATGTTATTTCTGGCCGCAGCACTCAGTAGTAAAAACTTACCAAAATACAGTCATTTTAAATAATGTACCAAGAATACATATATAGCAGTTGTTTTATGCTAGATAAAAGGAAACAAACAACATTTCATCTCTACAAATGGAGCATCCCTGTACAGAGGGAAAGACACATGGTGTCAATTCAGACATTCCTATCATTTGTCCCTCTACTACCTATGGAGCCTTGAGCAAATTACATATCTCTCCAAGTTTCAGTTTCCCCAAAAATATAAAAATGATGGTATCACTCATGGAGGGGAAGGACACATCGAAGTGCATTCATCTGACACATCAATAAATGTAGTCCTACTTTTCTTTCCCTCTCTTCTTGATTTAATGAAAAAGTAGCCTTTCCCTACTCCAGCCTGTTAACAGTTTCCAAACTGACTCAAAAATATGTTGCTCCTGTTATAATTTAGCATATGCCTACCAAAATGTGTATAAATATTTTCTATAAATACATGGATTAGGTACAAATGCCATTAATTTCCACTGCTGAAGTTTAAACAAAATATTCAACTACATTATTCTAAGCAAGAAAAAAAATAGACAGATAGATGGATGAGTTATTTGTAATTTTATGAAAGATACTGATGCAAGTAAAATCTCTAGTTTTTCTTTAGTATGAAGGTGCATATTGAGGCATTCCATTGCATCTTTCAGAAAAGCAGGATAACGTTCCCATGATCTCCACTATAATTCTCCTCTCCATTTAGATTTATACACGGCCCAAGAAATAAATCTTGCAGTCCTGACCCCAGCTGCGGAGTCTCCAAGGACAGTCCAGAAGACATTTATCCTAAACATTAACTGAAGTTCTCCCACTGCCCTCTCTATGCCTAGGAATGGAAAGAAAAAGGAAATCAACACCTCTATATTTTCCAGAATGCAGTCCCAGAATAACTGCATCATACATAAATTAAAAACCTTTAATTTTATGGGAGAATTAGAAAAGCACAAAATCAATTTTCCACAATGTAAGTTTGCAATTTAACAAGAGTCTAACAAAACAACAAAAAAATTCCCCAATATTTTCTTGAAAATCTAAAAAGCTACAGGAAAAAGCAAAACTACTAAAAGTTAGCAATAGCTGGGTTATATGTATGTATTCTACATGTCAAAACTTAATAATAAAAAGAAGAGTGATGACAGACATTTATGTAAGACTTGCTAAATATGTAACTAGTTTTTGGTACATTCAGAAATCAAACTATTACTTAAATTTTATTTAATAATTATTGTTCTCAAAATCATGATGTAGTAAAACTAATTGCCCTCATTGTCACTAATGTGAAAGTTTGTTGCCACTGTCAATTACCGAAGTTTATTAAAACGTCATACCGAATTATGAAAATAGGATTTTAAAGGTATTTATGCATGCCACTAGAAGCAGCAAATGATAATAATAATGAAACAATTAGAAAATAATAACAACTTCAGACCAGTAAGGAATATTTTTAATTAGTTTTTAATTTCTTTCCGGAGTTCCATAAACAACTTGAAGAATACATTTCAACATTACCTCTGTTTTTCGTACACAAAATAGAATTTTCTTAATGGCAATGTGATAAAAGAAGTGAAGAAAATAGCTGTATTTTTTAAAGTCACAGCTAATCATCATTTAAAAATAAAATTTTGAAAAGTCAGAGAGGAGAATAAATTAATTAAATTGTAAGTAAAATATTTTCAATTTCCTTTTTAGCATGCAAACAATTCTAAATACCCACTTCACTTCTCTTCTACTTCCAGTGTAGAGTTTTATTCGATTTGATGCACTGTATAATTAGTGCTTACAATATCTGTAAACAGTAAGCAAAGCATTTACTCTAGTCAAATGCTTTCAAGAATGTAACAGATATAGGAGCTTTTCTACACACTTCTTGCTAGCTGCTTTAAAAAAATGACTGTTTTAGTTAAGAAACAATTATCCATATAGCATGCGATTTTTCTAACAAGGAAAATATAATTTTTTTGTATATCAAATGTATGTGCATTCTTTTTCTATTCCATTATTTTCACATTCTGATAGCATCATTGGTTTGCACAAATTTGGTAGCTCTTTTTACCACTAGCCTTTCATAAAAATTAGAGTAAATAAACCGACTATCTTTTTTTAAAAAGGCAATATATCTTTTGTAATTAAGAGTGCCTTTATAAATATGTGTTTGAAACTTTTCCCCCTTATATCTAACCACAGTGTGGCTGCTTGATGCACACTAAGAAAAAAATCAGTGTGCTACTTGCTTGCTTATAATCATGTAAGGATAAAAATAAGAAATAATTAAATGTTTACTTTTTATGATTAAAACTTCTTCATTTAAAAATTCTTGGACAGACCACACACTCAAGACAGAACTCCAGGGAGGGTTTTTTTTCTCTACAATGTTCAAGACTGGGACAGAAAATGTAAAGTTAATTCAGTAATACAGGATTTTTCAAAATGTCCAAATTTTGGTATCCCCTAGAAAAGTTCTAGCAAATTCAGCAGGTTGTTTAAAATTTGGGGCTATTTCTTTGTTGCATTCAGATAATAAAATACTTAAGGTCAGTTAGTGGTCCAGAAGCCAATTTAATCTTATGTGTCTTCTTTCCATCATCCTCTACCTTCAACCCAAACCCTCTCTCCCAGCGAAACATTTTTTATTTCCTCTCAGTAAGCAGTAAAAAGTAGTTTGCATGATTAAGTTCATCAAAATCAGGGTGGGTTGCTTACTGAATTTAAGAACAATATTATTTTTCCATGAGAAACCAGTAGGCGGTGCTAATTCTAGGATACCACATTCAAAGATTTAAACCAAAACACTCACAGACCAGGTGACCAGTTCTTTTCAAGAGTTGTGGAATTCCCAATATAATTCATGGAGGAGGAAATTTCAAAATTTCAATGTAATAGAAATTTAACATAAGTATGTAATATAATGAACAATCAATATTTAATGAAAACCTAATATGACTAAAGGTTCTTAGCATGATCTTTATTTACAGAATATTTGCACAATTAAATATCTATTCCCACTTGAAATCCTATGAACATCTTCTTCCACCCCATTATGGTTTTAATCTCATTTGGAAACATCACACAGTACCGTCTACATTCTGCACCAATCTTAAGACACAACTACCTCCATCTTAGGGAAGCAAGTGAACCTCTTAATGAAAATTCTGGTATTATTACTCAAGTTTTTCTTTCTCACTCACTGTCTCTCTCTTCTAAAAGAACTAAATGACTTACAGTGCATACACCCTACAAAGAAATATTATACACATGCATTGTCTTGCATTTTTAAATAAATGAGCATATCTACTTACATACATTATTATGATAAAAATGATTTAAAAAACACAGAATGTTGCAAGGGGCTTTTTAAATGTTTTTGCTGGCTGTTTAAACCATATGAAAGACTGCATTTTAGTAGAGTGCTCACCACAGCAATAAAATCAAAATTTACAGCTGTATTACATAATAGTTGTGTCAAATCTTTGAACTATGCCCTTCGAGATATCAAGTCTGGTGTATACGTGCAACAGGACTTTCTAAACAGAGAAAAGCTACCCTGGGTACAAAAGTAACTCACACTGCTACTTCCAAAGACCTCTGAAAAGAGAGAGTGCATTGTGAATTTAGAAATATATAGCTTTCTAAATATTGCAATAAATTTTAATCTTCTGCAGATAAATGATCACTTGCACTCCTCTTTCACCACAAAGAGTAAAGAAATACAGGCATAAAACTTCATTCCACCAACTGAGCTTGCAGACTTAAATATTTGCTTGAAAATCCATAGTGTATGTTATTAACATGTTTGTTATGGGCCCTTTTAAATATTGGATTTAGTTTTTATGCCTAGTTTTATAACCTAGAAGAAAACTTAATCTGAGAAGTAAATGTTATTTCACTTGCCTTATATTTATTTCAACAGAATCCAAATTATACAAAGCTTCAGAATCAAATCATTTAAATAATGGCCTCTAGACAACACAACATTTATTTGGCCAACAAGTTTTCCAGCAGATTCTGTCACTGTGTTAAATACAGAAAAGGCTTTTTATTACCAACTGTGGTACATCTCCAAAAAGTAGTACCAGATTACACCGGAAACGTAACAGGACAATCATAAAATATCATAAACTCCATAGAATACATTCAGCACTGAGTACTGTGCAATGCTATCGACACACCGAAATCTATTACCACCATCACCAACCCCTAGTCCTGTCCTGTGGCCGGTTCTCAGGGGAAAAAACCTTTGAAACCACCATGAAGTGGTTAAAAAGAGGGAAAACACATTGTCCCTTTAACACTCAACCTTATGGGTGTAGTCTCATTCATGCAAACTAACAGTTTCGTCCTCAACATTAAACCCAACTGACCATCACAGAAAGTAACTATCTCCCCCCACCCTGGAAGGCGCCAGGCACTTTAAACCAAAGCAACACAACAGGGAAAGAAAAAATCCAAAGACGCCACCGCTAAAAAGCCAAACACTTCGGAACCAGCAAACCAGGCTGGGAAAGACCTACTGCATTGTTTACTCAATGCAAACAGGAGGAGCGGGAGTTGAGCTTGCGGGGGCTGCTGCCATCCTCAGGGATCTGGAAAGGTCTCGAGCTCCCGGGCTCCGTGGCTAGAAGCCAGCCCCTTCGGAAGATGCCGCCCCTGCCGCTTCTCTCCCCGTCTCCCGAGCGCACGTAGGGGCCGCCCCGTCCGGCCCGAGCCGCATCCTCGACCCTCGCCCCTCCTGCTCTGCAAGTGGCCCTCGGAGAACTTACAGGGCCCGCCGGCTGCCGTATCCCCGGCCGGCGACGCCCGGGGCGCAAGACGCCGCCCGCTGCGGAGACGACCTGGGCGCAGCCGAGGTAGGGACGGTATTTTGCGCACATCCAAAAACCAGCCCGAGGCCGGGGACTGACTTTGGCTTCCCCTAGCTCCCGGCACGGCTTTCCCCACCCAGGGCTCGGACACTGCCCGGAGCCGCGAGCGCGCACACACGCGCACAAACACACAAAACACACACACGCACATACACTCACAGAGATTTCTTTGCCAGGACCAGTGTTGCCATTGCAAACCCGGGAAACGCCTCCAAGGGGACCAAGTACCTGCTCTCTGCGAGCTGCTCAGCTGTTCACTTCATCCTCCGTTGACAAGGAAACCAAACCGCACTTCATTTTTTTTTTTTTCCAGAAAAACCTTCCACTGCCATCATTTGAAAATTGATTTACGGGGAGGGGAGGGGGAGGAAGAAAGGATATATAGATATAGATATCAGGATATCTTTCACAAAATTATCTCGGTTTTAAAAAAAAGTCAGATGTGCAAAAGTCATAGTTAATTTAAAGGAGGAAAAAAGTATTCGCTTAAAAATAATCCCAGTAACCAGCTGCAAGAAAAGTTTCATGTTATCAATGGGTATCAAAAACAGGAGGGAAAAAAACGAATTTGTTCTCCCCGGCTTCCAAAAAGGGCACAAAAATAGAAAATTCATGTCTTTGCTCAGTGGTTTGTACCCGTATTGCAAAACCACAAACTTGTAAACACTGCCGTAAAATCCCAC
The DNA here is from genome assembly GCF_002837175.3 of Physeter macrocephalus. Classification (NCBI taxonomy): domain Eukaryota; kingdom Metazoa; phylum Chordata; class Mammalia; order Artiodactyla; family Physeteridae; genus Physeter; species Physeter macrocephalus. The sequence goes on from NC_041228.1 coordinate 53,358,234, forward strand.
CTATACAAAAATCTTATCAGAAAAAGAGTATGCCAAAAAAAAGAGTTAGAAACATGCTTTTTATTTTTACAAAGAAAAAAAATAGGCACCATACTTCACATCGCTTTTTCCTTCAAACCAGTTGCATATCTTGCTGGACTTGGGAGTCGCTCCCAGCGGGCACAGTCGCCGCGGACTCCCAGACACAGCGCCTTGTCTACAGAACCATCGCATGCTAGAAAAACTTGGATTCAGGAAAAGGCTCAAAACCATGCTCCTCCAGCTTTCCCAAATATAAACAGTAATCAAAGAAGTGGAAAAAAAAGAAAAAAACAAAAAAAAAGGGGGGAACAAAAAAAAAGAATAGGACAAGAATGCCACTGAGAAGGTACTCACCGAGAGGGAGTAAAATGTTGGAATAAAAATGAGATTTAGGATAAAATACAGTATGGCGGTGGAAGAAGGAATGAAGCGCTTTTTTTTCTCTCAGTCTCTGCCTCAGGCACTGACACGTGACTCGCAGCCAGGCTGACTTGCAGGCAGCCGGGAAGGACCGAGGCTGCGAGGGGGGAAGCCCCACGGAGCCCAACTCCAGGAGACGAGGCGGCGGCGGCGGCGGCGGCGGCGGCGGGGAGCCCGGCGCCTGCGAGCGGCAGCACCAGGGGCGGCAGCAGCTGCAGCTCCCGGCGAGGCTGCCTCCGCTGTGAGCCCAGACGAGCAGGTGCCCCTCACGCTGAGGCTGAGCACACGCACACGCACACGCAAGACAGGCAGGGCGCCGGCGAGAGGGGGAGCCGAGCGGGGCTGGGCTGGAGGCGCGCAGCTGCCGCTGGTACTGCTGCTGCTGCTGCTGAGGCTGCTGCCGCGGCCGCCGTCTCCGATGGGGAGCGCGTGTTCTGGGGCAGCTCGGGGGATGCTGATCAAACGCCTGGGAGGAAGTGAACAACTTGCTGCTCACCTCAAACTTGTTGTTGCTTGCCACTTCCTTGTGTATTCATCTATTTTTCATCTCAGCGTAGTTACCTGGGGAGAGATCCCGTCCCTTTCTCTCCCGAAGTTTCACTATTAAAGCCCAACTGAACTCAATCATTATTTCCCCCCCCGATTTCCCATTTCTCATCCCTCCTAAACTGCCTTGGCCTCTGCCATTCCCTCCCCCTAGATCTGCGCTTCCGCCTCGCGGTTCTCAAGGAACCTGGCTCAGCGCGCTACGGGGGGCGTTGTCACGGGCAAAGCCACCGTCAATCTTTATTGCCAACAGAGCCCACAGCATCTCTTTTGCCGTCGTCAGACAGGAATGTTTGTAGTTTGAAAGACAAAACAAAATCTCTCATTTAGGCAACCTGGTCCGGGGTTTCTTTCTTCAGGTTTCAAAGCGATGGGCGGGGGCGGGGGTGTCGTTAATTTATTCATTCTTGGACCAGGCATTGTTTGTTTTGTCTGCGTGTGCGCGCGTGCTTCCAAGCTCCCGTGGAAGGTCCCTGATCCATGGCAAGAGGCTCCTGCCAGGCTCTTCCCCAAGTTGTGGACTGGGGCTGGAAGTCAAAGGAGAGGTGCCAGGGAAACAAGTGAGTCCATTGTGTAAGTGCTCCCTGGGAGAGAGTGAGCGCTTGGCGGTCGAGAGGGGGAGACGTGCACCGGGAGTGAGGCGGCGGCGCAGCCCGCGAGAGCCCAGGTGGCTGAGCTGTGGATTGTGAAGGTGAGGGTGAGAGAGGGATTACTCCACCGAGCATCTGGTTAGGATGCCTATCGCTTGAACAAAGATTCCATCAGCCAGTCGCTGGATGCAGTGGGATTCTTCTATTGCTTCCTGTTAAAGAATCAGTTTTCTGGGAGCTTGAACACATCTATTTTTCTTCATTTTTGTGCAATACTAATATCAGGAGCGTTTCCCTGTGCTGTTTTGAATCTGGGTTGTGTGGAATTAATTAGCATCGCTATGTTTGAGAATGAACAATTGACACAGTTCTGCAGTTCCCAGATTTCTGCCCCTGATCTTTATCTCAATGTTTCCAATGTTGACATTTAAGATAAAATGCCTCCACCAGACATGATCTAGCCTGGACAATTCTGAAAATTAAGTACACATCCACTATAGAGAGCTTCAACAGCAAAGATATTTCTCAAGCATTCCGGTTCAGCATTCATTGACCAAATAAAGTATTAATTCCAATTTAAATAAAAGAGATCTAAAATAAGCATTAAAATATCATTAAATATTTATTTTGGTGAATTGCCAACTCTATACCTACTTATTATACATACTTTAAAGTGAGATTTGCTGATTAGAAATACTGACTGAGAAAGATGAATGCATCAAAGTGGATCTGGTAATTTTGGAAGCCTTGTTGAGTTCCATTCAGAAATGACAGGATTTTAAGCTGGATAGTATAGATCAAATATTGTGCTTTTCACTTGTAAAATACATTGGGCTTCTTTTTTAAAAAAAAAAAGATCTCTCCAAATGTGGTCTTTTTCTTCTCTGAGTCATGAATTAATTCTTCCCTACCATAAAACCCTTAGTTTGCTAAATTTTCCAAAATTTTCCTCCCATGTCAAAAAATATCTGATTCTAATCATTTAATAAGAAAATACATGAGACTTCCCTGGTGGCGCAGTGGATAAGACTGTGCTCCCAATGAAGGGGGCCTGGGTTCGATCCCTGGTCAGGGAACTCTATCCCACATGCATGCCGCAATTAAGACCGGGCACAACCAAATAAACAAATAAATATTTTAAAAAAGAAAAAAAAATACTGTCTAACGCATTTTTTACAGCAGTATTGAGAAATTCCACTTTAAAAATGAGTTTTGAACCCTTCAACTAGCTTGGGCAGTGCCTGGGTTTTAAAGAGTTATTCAAGAAGAACTTTGAAAAACAAGCTGTTTAGAATTACACTGCAGTAATGGCCGTCAGCCAATCACAGTGATTGTCAGGCTTTTATTATTCAATAAAATGACTCCCCTTTATGTTAAATGCAGTTCTGCTGAAGAAAAAGCGAGACATCAATATCCTCCCTGCCTTTTCCCATTACTTATGTAATGACAGTAAGGTGCTCAAAATATTCCATTTTTTTTATTTCCAGTGTGCCATTTTTATCTCTTAAGTTGCATCACCATATTAAAACCAAGAGTAAACAAAATTAGACCAAGGGAACTAGTATTTGCTGAGCATAGCCTCTCATTTAGTTCTTGTTACTGCTGTATGACATTGATTCTATTATACTCATTTTACAGATTAGGAAAATAAAGTCAGAGGATTTAAGTAATTTGTCAAGCATTCCATTGTTAGTATTAGAGGTGGAATTGAACTAAATTTTTATCTGGTTTTAGAGCTAGAATAAAGTATTTCCAAAAACTACATGAAAGATACCAAATATTTTCAAATACTGCTACTGATGCCAATTAATAAATGCATGATATTCTAAATAATTAAGTAGATCTAAAATAAATTTGTGGGAACTGATTTGGCTATATTATTCCCAAGTTAGTAGCACACATATTTTCATACACTTTTTTGACTCCATAAAACACATGGAGAAGGAAATGAAATTTCCTCAAAAGCAGAGATGAAGGGGTTAACTTTTTCTTTAGCAAAGATCTGTACAAAAAATATGGTCATAAACTTCCTGGTCACATCCTCAAGAGTTAATGATAGAGACTTTAAAGCAAAGTTGCAATTGTGAACTGTGCCCTTTTATATCCATTCTGAAGTAAGCTATGGAAGATTCATAATTGAAAAGTATACTAAAAAGTATACTAAATTTACAATAAGACAGACAAATAATGATTAAGAAAAAATCTATTTTGAAATCTATGCTACATAATCTCAATGTTTTTCCATTAGAAAATATTGAAATACATGAATCATATATGCATACATATATTTTACATATGAATATACACTTAGAAATTATGTGCTACAATATCATGGATTCAATGCACACTTTTACATCCAATGCCCTCAAATCATTTTCTTCTGTTCTGCTAGATAATTTTTTCATAATTTACTGATTTTAATTTTTTGATTAATTTTACTTTTTTTTCCATAATATTTTCAATCCCTGCCTATGAACATATTTCACTTATGTGTCTCTTTCAAGTTTGAATGGTTTCCTTTACTTTTTCCAGTACTTCTATTGGAGGAACTGCAAATACCAAAACTCATCAAATAATTTGTACATATTATCAAAGAAAGTGATTAGAAGATATGAAAATAAACAGCAGTGTACATGGCATGAGTAAAATTAGACAGAAAGAACTTTCAAAATTTCTGTGTAATTTAATTTTTAATATATATTTTATTCTTCACCTATTTTGTTGAATCCAAAAAAATCAGATGTGTAGAAAAATACATATCAAAATTTCTTATGATTTATGTACCCTCATAACTATTTCCATATAAAATTAATAAAATATGCTAAGAAAATTAATTTAAAACAAATTAATGTGTCAATTAATATTCTTACTTTGAACGTGTTTATTTTGCATTAAACAGATTGAGTGTAGTTCTGTGATAAAGTGACCTCCAGCAAAAGTGACAGTGTGTACACAAGAAAGCCCTGATGAGCTTCCTGATAAATACACTTTAGGCACAGAGAGGAAAAAGAGCAGCACATGACATGTTCAGTGTTCTGCACCACTTGTTGTTATTCATTGATTACTGGTGTGACAATCATGCATCCTAAAGAGGATATAAAATATATCAGTTTTTAAATTTAGAAGCTATGAATTTATCCATGATATCTCTTTAGATTTGAAGAGTTAAAGATGAAAATGTGGTAATCCTCGAGCCAGGAATGTGCCTCTGAAAAGGTACTAAAGGTTTGAAATATTAAGTTAATTTTAAAACACTCTATTGTGTATTAATATAATATAAGCATACAGGGAGCCTGAAGGGAACAAAAAAGAAGGGGAATTTATGCAAAACAAAACAAAATGCAAGTGAGAAACCTCACAAAGGGAAAATATGTGCCATTCAATAACTGCTTACTATGTTTTAGTTGCTTGTCATATGTACTGTCTTAAAATCTTCATAATTGAAACTAATATTCTAAATGACTCTGCTCAGGGACACTGGACTAAAAAAAATGGAACAGAAGAGCTTTCATTACTTTTCTAACAATGGGAAAAGTAACTTTAATGACAAAGTGCTATCACTACAGCTAAGAAATTGAGAAAGTGATAGTGTGTAGAGGTCAGGAGGGGAGGAGAATACAGAGGAGAAAGAGGGATAGGGAGGGGGATGAATAGGAAGAAAGGATGAGAGGAAGCAAGGACAGAGGAGAGAAGGAGGGAGGAAGGGAAATTGTGAGACCAAGAGCATTGGGTGGGGGGCCTGGAAAATCTCCCCCAAAATACATGAGAAATGTAAGACAGGTGCAAACACTGGACAGATTTGGGTCACACAGAAGAGTCCTAAAAGACATGTGACAAAAGGTACATTAGAAAAATATTGCAGACTTTACAATATGTTTCTTTGGTGAAAGTAAGTGTTGCCTCAAAATTCCAGAAAACAGTCTTGCTGAGGTTAACAAAACTGTATACCAGAGGAAGTAACATTTTTAAAAAGAGAAAGAGAGAAAACCAGAAAGAGCTACCTTCATCTGTGTTTAAAGATCAAGAGATTGATTTATCCTATGACCCAGACTGGCAACAGAAGACAGTATGATTTCATTGGAAAAATAATTTTGCCTAAAGAGAAAAATCTTGAAGATGTATGAGAAAAAAATGGACATTTTATTGTCTGTCCACAAGATCTTAAATTCAGAGTTATGAAGCAGCTCCTTTATGTACAGTGATATAGTTGTATAGCTATAGGTATGATTCTCCTGTTGATTTTTTAATCTTTGTTTACTTGTAATTTTTAAAACATGTGCCTTAGAGATTATCTGGATTTTAAGTATCAATATTAATTTAATTAAACTGTACTTCTTTTTTCTTTGAGGTAAGCGTTATTCATTTGTTGTTTGTTTAAGGATTATAGCATTCAAGAGATGAAAGCATGAGATTTGTTGGTTATTATTAACCAGCTCCTGTCAATAAGAGGCACTTTTAATTTCTATGAAATTTATTATTTATTTCTATTAACATAAAGCTTACATTTGAAAACAAAATTTTTCTAGAAATGAGATGAAGAGTTTTCACAAACCAGATAAGTATAATAAAATAATTTGATGCTGACAAATTATGTGACAACATACACTGTAAGCCTCTTACTCCAGAGTTGGACACTTAAATAATCAATATTTGCTCATTAACATTTTTTGTACTAACAAATGTGTGAATAGACGTTTGGTTAAAAAATGATTATAGGAAATAATTAAATCTAATTTGTGGCATGTATAGATCTGTATTTTCCAGATTCTCTTTTTGGTCTCATTGAAACAATACGTTGTTTTTATATAATTTTTTCTGCTTTATATTCTTAATTTCCTCTGATATTCTCTACTCCCTTTTTTCTATCATCTCAGAACTTGGACCTCTTTTATCTTCCTATACATATTCAGAGTGTGTATGTGGGGAGGGGATAGGACATAGTAATACATTAATTCCTTGATTCTTACTTTATTTAATTAATAGAAATCTTTGGTACTAGCTAATGTGCTAATAGACATTTGGTTAAAAAAATGATTTTAGGGAATAGTCAATTATGAATGTGATATCTGTATGTCTGTATTCCCCAGATTCCTTTTTTTCCCTTATGGATATCTCCCTCCTCAGTGTAGAGAGAGGTCAAACATGTTAAGATCTGAAAAGATCACAGCCCTTGTCTGTTTGGCTTCTGGTAGTAAATTATTTGTTATTTTATTCATCTAAAACTCCTGAGAAAAGAATAACAAGGATCAAACACAGGCTTTCCAAATAAAAGTATAATGAACTACTAGTAGGCCACTGGGCAAAATATGAATATTTCAAACTACAAACTTATAAATACACAAACATTCCAGTTAAGCTTCACATCACAGGAAAGTAGCTCATCATTCATTATAAGTAGTCACATGTTCTTGCATGAGTGCCAATTTCATATGCGTTTGTCTTTACAAATTACAGAAAATCAAACGTAGGGCTTTTCTCTATTGTCACATAACTATAAAAAGATTTCATTAAACTTTGATACATATAATTTTTTGCTTGTTTTCAAGAAGAATTGGTAACTAATTTTTTTAAAATTAAAAAAAAAAACTTAAACAGAATGTTCTATTAGTAGTCCCTAAATCAACTGTATTCAAAGCCCAGGAGATTTTTAAAAATGTATAAATTCCAGACAAAATGTAATATTTAAACTTGATACTTATTTTTCTTACAAACAACCGGTAATTTTTTGTTATTTATACAACCAAAGATGTAACATGTTTTAAAGCTTATAAGAATAAATCAAAAAACATTCTTCAGACATTTACTGGAGGCACAATTAATTGAAAAGGCCATTATCAAAATATTATAGTACACTAAATGAAAGTTTACAAAGAGAAAACAAAGATAGGAAATTTAAATTTAAATTCCCCATTAAGATTACATTCCTTTTTGTAGAGGAGGAGAGATTTGGTTGATATAATTTTGTCAAAAAGAAATGCATCTCTTAATTTTCTTCCAGCAACCTGCTCTGTTGTTTGATGAAATGTTCCTAGAATTGAGTATAGTTACCAATAAAGCTAGAATCTCTTCTATTCAGGTTAAGGACATTAATTAGAGTCCTGAAACATAATACCTCATAATTATATGCTAATTTAAATGTTATATATAATGTATTTTTATCATCATCAACCACAAAATCCAGTGGCTATGACAATGAATTGACAAGTATAACATTTAAGTAGATAAACAGATTAGGGAGGTAGATAGACTATTAAAACTTACACAATTTCCTTACTCATATCCTACAAGCCATGTACAATTTAAATAATGATTATAAAGACATTCATTTGTTATTATGAAATAAATTTATTCTGTGTTAGAGAAATGCTCCTTTGATACACTAAAGTATGTGACTATTTGCAGTTATCCAGCAATATGTAGAATTATTTTTCAACCTATTCAAGCAAGGTTGGGGATGCATAATGGGGAAAATCTGACAGAATAATCTCAGAGCTGAAACTTTGTTAACGTGACTGTGAAAATGTACAAAGAAACGCATGCTTCAGTTCTCTTCTCCAGGAAACACTTAAAATATGGATCATAAAAGACATTCAAAAATTCAGACTTAGATTTCTTTATTCAAGAGTCAAATTTAACTAAGATGGAATCAAAGCATGTCATATGTAAAGGTTCTCAAATCAGACTAAAATTCAATAAATTCAATTTAAATTCAATTAAATATTTGTTTATTGATCCTATTTCATTCTTTTTCAATTTTTTAAAAAGCATGATTTTGTTTGATAAAACAAAATATCTTCAAAAGTTGCAGAGAAACCAATGTACCAGGTACCTGGCATCAGTTTCTTTAATAAGAGATTACATTTCTCTCTGTACCTTTGCTCTCATTGACTGATCAAGGAAATACACAAATTCACCAGGAAGGATTAACTTTATTCTAATGCTGAGATCTCAAAGGATTTTATTCCATGTATCTTTGTAATGATTCTCTTGTAATAAATACAGAATCATTTTCAAATAAATATTTTATATTGTCCTTCTATAAAAATTAAGGACGTAACATTAATTTTTACCTTGGTGAAAGCATTTCTGCAGGATTCTGTTTTCTTTCTATGCTCTAACCATGCAGGGTTAGGTTTTTGAGAATGTAGAGTCATGGACAGTTAATGTGTTCCCTACACATTCTTAAATATCAGATTTTCAAGCAAGCGTTTCCCAAGTACTAGATCATAGTCAAATCATGGTTGAATTCTTTGACAAGTGCCTAAAGGGCTGATAGAGGCTCTTGCTGAATAGGTATCCATATGCTTTAGATACCAGGTGTTCAGGCAGCAGAAATGATATTCTCTGTTAGAATCCAGGGCCTGATATGTATATTTCACTGAGGTGAAGAACCAAGCCACTTCTCTAAAGTGGTGTGATGAAGGGCAGATTCCCATATATAGGTACAACTTTTTTGCTTTTACAAAAGTGCTGAATAATTTGGCTCCACATTCTATGAAGATCCAGAATCCTGCCAAGGGGAAAAAACAAAAAAGATCAACAAGGGCCTGAACCTTTTTAGGGACAATTATTTCAATATGCAGCCCAAACAAAAAACAGCTCTGATGTTGAACAGACCTGCGTTCTTAGGGATCTGCCAGGATGTTGAGCTTAAAAGCATTCCCAGAAGTATCCAAGTCCATGTGCTTATTGAATGAGACTACTTATCATTATCCTTTTGACAGTGCAAGATGCTTGTTCCAAATAGCCATTCAATAATATTATGAAACTTTTATTTCTGGTAGTAATTACCCAAGACTAGATTGCTTTTGTAGATGCTGCTGATTTGCGATCAGATGCTAATAAAATGCCAGGGAGCAAAAATTTTCAGAGGCATGGGTACCATCATTTATTTATTTATTCATTTATTTATTTGCTCATCCATGAGCTTCTTTCACTCATGGAAGTGAACATTATTTCAGACATGCAATGCTCTCTACACTGTGCTCGATGCTGGGAAGACAAAGATAGAAGAAGCAAGTTACTATGCCTAGTGCACTCTTCTAGATGAAGGATCTCCAATTGCTGCTGTACGGCCGTTTACAAATTCTGCCTGTGCTTGATCTCTTTCTATCTCTCTTTCTGTCTTTGGTTCATTTTTCTTTACACCTTCACTGTTCTCTTCTCTCCCAGCACTTAATCTTAACTCCTACATATGGTTACAGCCAAGCTAGAGCTTATAGGATAATCTGGAGTTTCAAAAGGTAGGAGGAAGTACAGAGAAGGCAGGTGAGGACAGGTGAGGGAGGAGAGAATAAAGAGTGAAGGGAAGTAGATGACTGTGAAAAATCCAAGTGAAAATCTCCATTGCATAATTGGAAATATTTATCTGGTGCTCAGGAGAGTGATCTAACCAGAGCTAATAAATATGGATAAAATCAGTTAAAGTTATAATGACCATATGGCATAGATACACAGAGAGGTGATATGATTTACCCATGGTTACACACCATTCTGCAGAGCCAGAATTCACACTCAGACAGTGTTACTTCCAGCTCTGAACAAGCCCCCAACATTTAAGAATGCAAAGGAACTGTCAGAATGCAATGGAAGCTAAGAGAGTTTCAAGAAGGCAGGAGTGGTCAAGAGAGGAAAATGTTGCTAAGCGTTCAAGGGAGAGAAGTGATTTTGTACTGAAGCAAATGATATGGAGAAAAGCACTGGAAAGATTCTAAAAATATCTCATTGGTGAGAACTGTGTAATCTGAACATCACAGCTGCAGAAGGGTTTGTTACTGCTCTCCATGCTTGAGAGAAAAACCTCACCAGAGTTGGAGGAGGTCTTCAAGGGTACGTGACCACGAGGTGATCCACAAGCTGGAGGCTTCTCACCCCCATCCCCCCTTTGTAATGTATGTTCCACCCAGCGTTCACACATCGAAAGCCTTTTCAAGGAGGAAGCCTTGAGAGAACAATCTGTACTGTATACATGACTGAACTCCATTAAAGCCTCTATATAAACATTTATGATTCTGGTGTACAGGTGCAGACGTCTACTAGTCTTGCAGCCGCCCCAAAACAAGCCTCGCATGTAAATTCTCGGCTTTCTTTGGACTCTACTTGCCCTTAGTGTTCTGGGGGTGGGAGTGGAGGAGTTTTGAATTTCATCCAGGAAGCTCCTGAGTTTGGGAACCAACAAGTGTGGTAAGAATGTCACTAGAGAGGTGTTTAGAAGTGAGTTGAGATTACTTTGCTACTATTACAGAGCAAAGGCTCACTGCCAGACTTACATAGAAGCCAATACTATGGCTCCAGCTTTTGAGAAAAGAGTGTGCTTTTTTTTTTTTTTTTTTTGGCTGCATTGGGTCTTCGTTGCTGCGCGCGGGCTTTTCTCTTGTTGCGGAGAGTGTGGGCTACGGTCTTCGTTGCTGCACGCGGGCTTTTCTCTAGTTGCGGCGAGCGGGTGCTGCTCTTCCTTGCGGTGTGCGGGCTTCTCATTGCGGCGGCTTCTCTTGTTGCGGAGCACGGGCTCTAGGCACACGGGCTCAGTAGCTGTGGCTCTAGCGCGCAGGCTCAGTACTTGTGGCGCACAGGTTTACTTGCTCCGCAGCATGTGGGATATTCCCAGACCAGGTCTCGAACCCGTGTCTCCTGCATTGGCAGGTGGATTCTCAATTACTGCGCCACCAGGGAAGCCCAAAGAGTGAGCTTTATTTCGACAGGTGGCAAGGCTCTCAAATCTGTCTCCTGGATCCAGGGTTCAGGGCAAAATATAAGGGGTTAGGGCAGAAGCTGTTTGGTGACCTCAAATCAGTAATCGAGCTACTTGGGCTGCTGGAAGCCAGATTTTCCACATTGAAAGACCTCTTTATAGGGGGGCTCTGGTGGCAACATTTCTAACTGAGTTCTATAGACTGAAGGTTCTTGGTTCCGGGGCCATCCAGGTTTGGAAAATGCACAGTGTGGTCTCCATAAAATAACTCAAGGTTTGATTAATCAACAACTTATTTAAGGAGGCAAAGCCAGTTTAAGTTGGTCAATGTTTTAAGTGCTGTTTCGCTACCAGATTTTGGACAATTGAGAAGAAAAGAGAAAAGATAATCTGATGCCACCTATTTCCTGGAAAAACAGAGGTATCATGGTTACTTGAGAGAACAATCTGTACTGTATACATGACTGAACTCCATTAAAGCCTCTATATAAACATTTATGATTCTGGTGTACAGGTGCAGACGTCTACTAGTCTTGCAGCCGCCCCAAAACAAGCCTCGCATGTAAATTCTCGGCTTTCTTTGGACTCTACTTGCCCTTAGTGTTCTGGGGGTGGGAGTGGAGGAGTTTTGAGTTTCATCCAGGAAGCTCCTGAGTTTGGGAACCAACAAGTGTGGTAAGAATGTCACTAGAGAGGTGTTTAGAAGTGAGTTGAGATTACTTTGCTACTATTACAGAGCAAAGGCTCACTGCCAGACTCACATAGAAGCCAATACTATGGCTCCAGCTTTTGAGAAAAGAGTGTGCTTTTTTTTTTTTTTTTTTTTGGCTGCATTGGGTCTTCGTTGCTGCACGCGGGCTTTTCTCTAGTTGCGGCGAGCGGGTGCTGCTCTTCCTTGCGGTGTGCGGGCTTCTCATTGCGGCGGCTTCTCTTGTTGCGGAGCACGGGCTCTAGGCACACGGGCTCAGTAGCTGTGGCTCTAGCGCGCAGGCTCAGTACTTGTGGCGCACAGGTTTACTTGCTCCGCAGCATGTGGGATATTCCCAGACCAGGTCTCGAACCCGTGTCTCCTGCATTGGCAGGTGGATTCTCAATTACTGCGCCACCAGGGAAGCCCAAAGAGTGAGCTTTATTTCGACAGGTGGCAAGGCTCTCAAATCTGTCTCCTGGATCCAGGGTTCAGGGCAAAATATAAGGGGTTAGGGCAGAAGCTGTTTGGTGACCTCAAATCAGTAATCGAGCTACTTGGGCTGCTGGAAGCCAGATTTTCCACATTGAAAGACCTCTTTATAGGGGGGCTCTGGTGGCAACATTTCTAACTGAGTTCTATAGACTGAAGGTTCTTGGTTCCGGGGCCATCCAGGTTTGGAAAATGCACAGTGTGGTCTCCATAAAATAACTCAAGGTTTGATTAATCAACAACTTATTTAAGGAGGCAAAGCCAGTTTAAGTTGGTCAATGTTTTAAGTGCTGTTTCGCTACCAGATTTTGGACAATTGAGAAGAAAAGAGAAAAGATAATCTGATGCCACCTATTTCCTGGAAAAACAGAGGTATCATGGTTAAAAAAAAAAAGGCAGGGGGATAAGTTGGTGTTGGGACTAGTGTTGAAAAAATTTATTAAGTTAATTTGGGGACATACTATGCTAGAAGTGACAGCAAGCTATACAAAAGGAACTACTCACTGGGTAATAAGAAAAATGTGCTTTTTGTAACCTAAACTTCGCAGTTGTTTCTTCAGTCTTGAGAGTAATTGCCATGGATTTTGAGAGCAGAAGCTCTTTGAATGGATAAGTCTCCAAAGGAAATACCTGGAGAGATCAGAGGGACTAAATTTTCAGAAGTCTAAGTTAAAGAGCAAAGTAAAACAAGGGAGCAAAGGGGCTGGCATTGAGTGAACAGATAAGAAGAGTTACTGACTGGAGGAGGAGAGGAGATGGGAGATGGTAGAGCTGAAGGGTTGTCAGCAATAGGAGACGGAGGGCAAGCTGCAGTTTCACTCATGCCTTACTTTATCGGACATGCGAACAGAAGTTCACAACTTTGAAAGTTCACAACTTGAAGGTTCATACATAGGGGAACTTACTGTACTGTAAATGAGAGAGTCTATTTCTTATCTTTCATGTTAACTCAGTTTATGTAAAGCGTGGGAGGACATAATATATTTAGGAATTTAAGATGCATTAATGATCTCTTCAGGGCTCTAGTGGTGGTATATGAGTATAGATGCTAAGTGTCAGAGGAATAGGCTTGTTTTTTTAATGCCCCAACTTCCTGCTATACAAATATCTAAGAGCATTAAAAAGATGACATGCAGATATCTGCTACATATATTGTTAATACTGCCTATGTTTAGAGTGTGGACAAGTGATGAGGAATAATAATTAGAGTGAAGCAGTTTTAAACAGGTTCAGGAAGAATTAGCCATAAGGAAGATACTGCTGAGATGCTTATGAAAGCCATGGAGTTGTCCCTTGTGATGTGCTTTGTCAGGCAGAACTAATTATCTGTGGATGATAAGAGAAAATATGGTGAAAAACAGCAGCCATTTCCCATAGCGGGAGTATCCATTTAAAACCCAACAACTCCCTGAACCATGAGATAATTGAAACAGTACCAAAGCTGGCATGAATAACAAGGCCTGTACTATCTTTCTCGAAAAGTGGTGGAGGCAGGCAGTGAAAATACCTTCAAACACATTTTAGAGAAATTAAATTTCATTTAAATTTACCAACATTACCCAATTAGAATAAGAAGAGAGTTATTAAATACACCCAAACTAAGGCTTTCTTACCAAAAAATTAACTTAGCTTGCAGAACTTTGCAGGTGGCATAATCTGGTATATCATACATTTTGGTTTTAACACGAAAACAAACTTTAAAGATTTGTTTAGTATGCCTTTGACTATATATTCAGCAACCAAAATTAACACTTTTGTGTTAATTTTGTGTCTTAATGAATGTGTCTTAATGAATGTTAATGAATGTTAATGAAGTGTCTTAATGAATGTTTGTGCCAAATTAAAAGAGATAACACCTAAGAAAACTTAATATTCTACCCAACTTTCAGAATCTCCATCAATAAGGAAGTTATTTTCGTACCTGGATTCAGTTAATGGCAGCAAGAATGATTTACAGGTGTGAATGCTGCCAATTCTCTCTCACACTGTCCTTCTTTAACACTCCAGTTTTCCAGGGCTGGGGCATTGACTCAAGAAGTCCTCAATGATCCAATGTCTTCTATGGGTCTTTTATGCTATGCTGAGACTGTGGCTTTTTTTATCCTGGTACCAAAATGGCTGCTTCTACTCCAGGCATCATATCTGCCTTCTAGTCAGAAGGAAGGAGAGAAGGTCAAAAGGCAAAAAGGTAAGGAAAGCCAGGAAAGTGACTATGTTTAACTAGCACTTTAAGAAAATCAGGGTTTCTTAACAAAGAAGAGACTAGGTATTATTAAGGCAACCATAGTGTTCGCAGATATACAAATCTTTTACCAGATACTGAGAGAAATAAAAGAACAGGGATTCTGTGTCTTTTAGAATTTTAAACTATATTTATTGGTGTGTAGCACAGGAACTGCAATAGTAGCACTAATGTTTGTTTATTCAATAACCAAATGGTCTGAAAGTTGCAGAAAATTTGAGTAAAGAAATTTTTAAAAATTCAACAAAATTGCTAAAAGAATTTTTTGAGTCAAACATGAAATAAGAAAGGTGAATAAAAATAGATATTTGGGGGCTTCCCTGGTGGCGCAGTTGTTGGGAGCCCGCCTGCCGATGTAGGGGACGCGGGTTCGTGCCCCGGTCCGGGAGGATCCCGCGTGCCGCGGAGCGGCTGGGCCTGTGAGCCATGGCCGCTGGGCCTGCGCGTCCGGAGCCTGTGCTCCTCAACGGGAGAGGCCACAACAGTGAGAGGCCCGCATACCGCAAAACAAAAACAAAAACAAACAAAAATGGATATTTGAACTTTACCAATATATTTTCTCTCTGTTTTATATTAATTTCCCATTACCAAGGATAATCACAAGTTAATTAAACATGAAAACTCTGGTAAGGTAGATTATTTATCAAAATAAAAAAAAGATAGGAAATTTCTAATGTGACTAATTATTAGAAAAAATTAAGATTTTTTTTCCTGTAAATTTAAAATAATGATGAGATACGTGTAAGGTTTTTTGTGTCTTGTTTTAAACGCTCATTACTTTGTTCCTGCTGAATTCCCAAAGTGGGATATAAGTTATAGTGAACTGCATTGCTATTCATGTATTCCTTTCTTAACCACTGCCTATCTCTGCATCTCTTCAAATAGGCAGCATATTCTTTGAGTTTATAATGATACCAATAGTCAGTTTAAATGTAAGCTGCAAGTAGCAGTATAAAACCAACTTAAAATCAGTAGGTTTCGTAAATTGCTCTTAAATGAAATTTCTCTAAAAAAGAAGAATGTACATGCTAAGGAAAGACTGAACTTATTAGAATATTTACAAACAGTAATAATATTGGCATGTTAAAGAAGCATATTCGTTAGAGTATAAAATTATTGGTAGTGACTAACATTGTAATTAGAATATAGCGGCTCACATAATTTTATAAAACAAGTAGATATATATACCGTTTTCAAATATGATGCTAACTTATCAAAAGAGAAAAATATTTCCACCCCCTGTCGGCAGAAACTAATTGTCAACTTATATAAGGTAAATATATATGGATATAAAAGGATAATTATAAACATTCCTGCTTTATGAAGAAATAATAAAACTGTCTTATGAAAAAAAATCTTTTTAGTCAGAAAAGTCACATTTTCAATCCAATCATTGAAAAATAACACAGGTTTTGTAATTCAGCTGTTACACATTATAATGTCTATGTAGAAACTTTAAACAAAATTTCTATATTTTAGTAGGCTAATGTTTATAATCTATCATACTTTCTATAGTATTTGCATTACGATGTTAAAAATTAGTCAGTTATAAGAAGTTGGTAAAATCAAGGACATAAATTATGTGGACACCATTTTTTACATACCTTATTCTCAAATCAGAGCCATAAGGACATTACAAAACAATGAACACAAAAAAGCTTTTTTTGTGCTCTTCTAAATGAGAACTATTGTAAAGCTGTAATTCAGTTTTGGCTTTTAGGTATTTGTAATACATAGCAGCCAAAACTAATTTCATATACGCACACGTAATTTTCATACACACACGTAAGAGGAACACCTTGGCAGAAGAATGTAGAATATTCTCCTTATATGCAAAGGAAGGCTCCCTAACTGATGTGAACTGAAAAATAAAACTGATTGAATGGTTGCCCAGAAAGGGAACGTAGCAAAAAGAGGTTAGTTTCTGTGTAGTTAGGAAAGCCTCTAAAGTACGGAAAGAAAAGTCCTGCCTGAGGGGAAGAAGAGTGACTAAAATAGGTTTTTAATTTTGTTTTGTTTGATTTGAAAATAAAAAGTGTTGGAGAGATGGATCCAGTGTAATTTTGAAAAGGAATGGGTAACATGATCTTTCAGTGAAACTGAAGTTTGGTGAATTGTATATTTAGAAGTTATACTATAAAAAGGAACATATCCCCCTTTTTAAACAGCAAAATTCACTGATAAGTAAATTTTAAGGAACTGCTTGATTGACATTTGGGAATTTGGGAGGTGAAATCAACTGAAGTCTGGGCTAAGCCATAACAAATGCATCAGCATAATAACTGAACAGAATAGTCTAGCTTGGAAATCAACCCTTAAAACAGGTAATTTCCCAGTATCTCTTTCCTTGTCTTAAGAAGCTTTATTCCTTGTCTTTTTAATCCAAAATATAGATATTTTTAAAAGGTTCAAATTCAATTAAAATCATGTTCTAATGCTGCCCTCTTATCATATAAGCAAACAGCAATTTTTTCTTTTGCTGAATCCATTACACTTGCAGTCTGGCTGACTTCCACAATATGGTTTGGAAATTCATAACCCACAGTTATAAGTAAATCTGTTGATCTTTACTTTGGAGTATGCTTCATAGAGTTCCCTATGTACGATGCAGCTCAATTAAAAGCCAATGCCTACGAAGTGAAACACCTGCCCTCATGACTTCTAATTCCTGTCTCACGTTTAAAAACAGTGTATTCTCAGTCCAAATTGTCTCAACAGTACAGCAGGTCTGTTGCAGATAGCATCCATCCACATGGGCCTCTTGGACTACATTTCAGCTACTCTAGGCATTATTGCAATTTCTTTCAGTTGCCCCCAAGGCACTCCTAAGTGAATTCTATCAATGCCACATAGCCTGCACTTTAAGTCCCAAACATACTCTTGAAATTTGTTGAAAATCCACTCAGACATTTTCACACTGTGCAAAAACAGTAAAAAAAAAAATTATTTTCTGTGTACCACTCATTTTGGATATATACTGCATTGTTTTAGTTACCTCCTTACTTAACAATATGTGTCCCTGTGTGTGATGGTATGTGCGTGTATATGAAAGAGAGGGAGAGAGAGAGATACAGAGTCTTATCTTTCTAATCAGATTCTAAAGTCATTGAGAGCAGATGAGTACTATATACCCTAACGGTGTCACACACAATATTGGTGGATAGAATAAAAAATAAACCTATATACTAGTTGGCAGTAAGCTGAGTGATGATGTCTGTGGGATATTAGAATTAATCTATGACATTATTTCTGTATTCTTTAAACCTCTGGTGCGCATGCTCACACACTTCATTAGTTATTTAAATACTTACTAAGGCATAAATCATACTCACTAATGGAAAATACACTTGGGTTGTACATGAATGTCCACCTTTAAACAGAATGATATTGGAAGTGGCTGCCAGCATTGGAATTCTGTTAGTCACGTGCTTTGCACAGAACTGGAATAAATGCTTGTTGAATAAATATTTGAGGTGAGTGAGTGATCCTTCAGGGACAGATGTAAGGGATCCATCACGTGGAATTGGCCTGATGTTGTTGGTGAAAGCAGTTCAGCGTCTTAAAGACATCAACGGCAGCTCTGTTTTGCTGCTACATAGAGTAGCAGTTCTTACCTCTTTGATTTTCTGTCAGAGCAGGGAGAGGGCTGTTCAAATGCTTGCAGCACTCCCCAGGGTTGCCAGGTTGCTAACTGCAGGCACAGCTTTAATCCTCCTCTCAAGAAAGCGCACTGCCATAGACATGAGTCAAACAGACACTGTTTTATGGATATGTTAGAAAATTTAATTTATCAAACTTGTAAATCATTCACATATTTCAGTTCCTTATTTGTAGTAGCAAATTGTCTGTAGCCTCAAAAAATGAGTGTATTACATCAAAACCTTGCTACCCAGCAATTAAGGATAACTGCATAAAGAAACAGCATTGCATTTTGATCATTAGTTTTTCCTTAAAGTGCTATTATATTGATTCTTAGATCACTCTTCTGTCATGATAAGCATGATACTTTCCTTCTTGATGTGTATTTTTGGAATTCATTTTTCAGTCATTTCACTAGACCGTGAGAGACCTCTTCTCAAGTCTTTTGCTGCTCTGGAATCTGCCACAGTGCTAATAAAAACTTGGAGTATAGGTGTGGTCAAGATGTTTTATTTGTATGTGCTTTTATTTTGTGTCAGACTTGTGCCAAGTGCTCCAACAGTAATAATGACATAAACACAAGACCCCCTTTTTTTAACTGCCTGATTGTATAAGTAATATATGATAAACAGAGGAATGATAGAGTCTGATTAGTATTTGTAACAAATCCTTGTGACCTCAGGTGGGAGGGTCGTTTTGAGGAGGCAGGACTGAAGACAGTGAGATGTCAGTAGTGCATGTGACAGTTGGTAAAGACTAGAACTAGGCTGGAACTAAGGAAACTGAAGCAATCAAAAAGAGGGATAGGATCTGACAGTCTTTCACGAGGTAAAATGAACAGGGCTTGATTGTTGAGTAGGGGGCAGAATGAGAGAAGAGACTAGGATAATTCTAGTGACCGGAGGCTGGCTGGGTAGACATTGGTGGTATTAACGGAGATTATGAGAAGGATAACCCATTTGGTGAGGGAACGATGGTGCATTCAGTTTTGGAATGTCTGGCTTGAGGCACCTGTGGAATTCTTTTATTTATGCTCATCAGGCAGTTGGAGTCTTTAGTTGAGGGAAAAGTTCAGAGTTTGGGAGCCAGCAATGTGCAGGGTGTAGTGTAAGACATGAAAATAGATGAAATCACTCAAATAGCATGTAGAATGGGAACTGCAGGAATTGTGGATAAAAAATACCAGCATTTGAGGAGCAGGCACAGAATAATCTGAGACAATAGATAGGAACCGAAGTTCTCAGTCCCTGGTGAATGAAGGGAGTCTAGATTTTCGAAAGTGACTAGTCCACACAGCACGCAAATCTTGGTTCCTAATACCTTTCTCTAATAAAAGGAACCAAGACTCCTTGGAGAAATAGCAGAATTTAGGGCTAGGGCAGGGACTACACAAGTGATCCTGGGGCATCTTGCAGTGCCAGAAAGTAAGTAAGTGCTAACACACACACACACACACACACATACACACACACACAATCCACAACACGTTGATGAAGTTAAGTCAGAGGGACAGAGAAGTCAACTGAAAAACTCCCAAAGTTGGCCAAAGATGGGATAATTTGAGCAACAAGTAGTATCAGTATCGAATTATAATCTTGAGTATAAAATATCCACAAACCCATACGGAATTGAATCATTGAGTATATAAATAAATGAAGACAAATGGACAAATCTCCCATATTAATTCCAAATAATTTATGTAGATACACTGTGCTCAAGGAAGGAGAATATAAATCCCCACTCCTTAAATGTAGGCTATATGTGGCATCTTCCTTCTAAAAAGTATAGTACGGAAAGGGGCCAAAGGGTAGTTTTGCAGTGGAGCAAACTTACAACCACTAACCTAGACCAGTGATCAAGGTGAACATTAACAATAATGTCATATTGAAAGAATGTACCACTTTTATGATGTGATGAGAATGACACCTTGCCTGTGCTCTTCTTCCCCATAATTCTTAACTACAGTCTAACCATGAGAAAAACTCCAGTTGCAGTACATCCTGTGACATATCTGACCAGTACTGCCCCAAACTGTTAAGGTCATCAAAAATAAGGAAAGTCCTTAACAAGGAAAGGATGAACAGTGGTAATACATTTAATGCAATGTGAAGACTACATAGCAGCAAGCAAGTGCTCAAAAATCCAAACTTTTCTTCCCCTCTTCTCTTTTCCTCCCTTTTCTTCTTGCGAAACTTTAACAAATGGAAACCTTTTGTGTCCATGGTATGTACACATTTGTTTATTTGAAGATTCAAGACTGAAGCCTTCCTAAACATTTCTCTTGACTTCATATCTGTGTAACCCTCTCCTAGCATATCCTTATTTATTCTTGCTACATTTTATCTATAGATTAAATCAGGAAAACTGGAAAATGAAATCGCATCTGTAATAACAAATCTGAGATAGTCTCAAATAGAAAAATTTCTTATAACTTCCAAGGAGTACAGATAAATCAAAGCAATTGAGAATGGTTACAGCCTTAGAACTGTCCCACCCATGAGACGTGGTGTGTGGCAGAGATTAACTCCTAACCTTATAAAGAGTGATCCTTCCTGGATTTCCTGGACAAAATCTTTTTAGCTATAATCTCTCCCTTAAGATCACCCTTCCCTTTTAAGAAGTGATTATTCCAGGAGAATAAATACAGGGAGCTGAGGTCAGCTATATATCTTGTAAAATACTTGTCTGGAGCAAAGGTCTTGGTGTCTTGTGATATAAAAACCCTGGGAAGCAGGCAAAATGTGACTTGAGCATCCTTTTACCTTCTTTATTTCCACTCTTAGTGATTTTGTATATCATTTACTTTTTATGCTTGCCTATTTAGGCAACGAAAGCCTGTCATTGAATCTTAGCACTCAGATCTGCTTTTCCTCAGCTGGCTCCATATACTCTACCCACTTTCACTATCAACAGCAAATGTATCTTTCTTTGATCTCATTCCTTCATACTTTCTATTTTGTTATTGTGTTATTAGTCCTTCTGCCAGGCAACGGATTTAGTAGGAGAAGTATACAAAGAGTGTTAAAACTAAAAGGGAATTCGTATCCATTAATCAATAGATAAAAGTGGTAATTTCATGTATGTGTTGAAAACTTTCAGCTCCAGGTCAGAGCACAAAAGTGGCTTCTAGGTAGGTTTCTGGAAATGCCTATGATGGAAATGAGATGTCCATTATGAAAAATTGTATATATACAGTCATCCCTCAATATCTTTGTGGGATTGGTTCCAGGACCCTGCAAAATCCATTTTGATCAAGTTCCATAGTTGGTGTTCCACATTCTCAGGTTCAACCAACCACAGATATTGTAGCACAGTACTGTAATATTTACATTGGAAAATAATCGCTTATAAGTGGACCCGCACAGTTCAAACCTATGTTGTTCAAGGGTCAACTGTGTGTTCATATATATATATATATATATATATATATATATACATATATATATACACACACACACACATATGCTCCTCTCTTCTGTATATAGTATGTGTATTTTTGCTTATTTGAAGATTTAAGGCTGAAACCTTCTAAAACATTTCTCATAACTTCATATCTATGTAATTATGTAGATATGTAAAATACATATAAAATTTCTTGCTAAGCAGATTTCTTGAATGATTTCAGGATTATTTTTATTTTTTTAAAGATTTTTTTTAATGTGGACCATTTTCAAAGTCTTTACTGAATTTGTTACAATATTGCTTCTG
This sequence comes from Physeter macrocephalus, assembly GCF_002837175.3. Lineage (NCBI taxonomy): Eukaryota > Metazoa > Chordata > Mammalia > Artiodactyla > Physeteridae > Physeter > Physeter macrocephalus. Next base: position 53,380,271 of record NC_041228.1, read on the forward strand.
TTTTATATTTTGGTTTTTTGGCCACAGGGCATGTGGGATCCTAGCTCCCCAACCAAGGATTGAACCCACACCCCTTGCATTGGAAGATGAAGTCTTAACCACTGGACTGCCAGGGAAGTCCCCAGGACGATTCTTAAAAACCAAAAGCAAAGCGATTCAAACCTTAACATTTTTAGAATCACACAGAGAAATACAGAATTTTTTTGTGAGATTTTCTGTAAACAATATAGACCATTTGAACAATTTGTGGTGATAATTCTCTCCATTTACAAGGTTTGCTCGCATTTCCCATATCCTAATTATAAATCAACAAAAATAGATGAGCAGCATGTTGTGGACATAACATTGGAATTGCAGGTAATTTAGTCAATGGAGAATGAGTGCTAAGCAGAAAGTACTCACCATATCCCATTAAAACTCCACAAGTTCAAAGTCAATGCTAGGTATCTAGGCCATCCAGGAACAAGATCACTTGAATTAATTAGAACGGTAAAGGGCAAGTGGCTATACCAAAAAGACTGAAAAAAATAGAGTGGTTTAATTGAGATGGAAGTTTATTTCCCTTTCACCTAAGCATGTTTAGGTTTGTGGGTATGTCATCGTCACAAGATCATTGTATTTTTCTCAGTTTGGTTTGCCCATTCATCACCATTGTCCTAGTCTTCTGAGTCTATTGTTTATCTCTGACACTTCTGTGTTCCAGCTCAGAGGAAAGGAAAAAGACAGAAAAATGCAAGCAATTCCTTTAAACAAGTGAGGCATGCTTTGTGCTCATGTCCTATTGGTGAGAACCTGATAACATGGCCACAGTGTAAATGCTGAACTTTGCTTCATAAGATTAATAGCTGATTTATGGCTTTCATCTTAAGGAATTGAAAACAGTGAAAATAACGATGTCTATCCCATATGTTTTTTGAGAAATAAACAAAGTAAAATCATCTCTCCTTATCAAGGCATATAATAATCATTCACTAAATATCAGGGATCTTCCTTTCTCCAGATGATTCAGTTAGACCTAGTGATCTAGGATTTCTTTGGCGAATTCATGATCTGCAGTGTCCGCTGAGGATACAAAAACTCAAAGTCCCTATGGGCCTCAAGAGAACAATATGTATAAGTACATCAGGATTGATAAGCAAGGGCTTCACTGAACAATAAAATCATTTTCTGCTTTTTGGAAAATCTTTCCACCCTATGTGGGATTTGGATTTAATCTCTAATGGAAGAGGAATATATTATTTCAGCTAGTTATTTTGGATTAGACAATGTGGTTCCAGATTCCCATAGCTCAGGATCCCTATATGGTAAAAAGTCCTAGAAAATGCTGCACATCACCTGACACCTGCCTGGCATTTTCCTCTAATGTTACTTAAGTGCTCAGATTTACCACTCACAGTATTTAAAAGAAATGTTCTGTGATTTGGATTTTAGCCTTACCTCCTACATATTTCATGGCATTTCATTTGTCCCAATGTGACATACTGCAATAAGCGTGCCAGGAATAAAATAGACAAGTTTTCCACTGTGATTCTGAAAAAGGTGAAAAAGCCCTCCTTTTCAACATTTGTTTCGTTGTTGAGTGCTTTGGAAGATGCCATGGTCATAGCTATTACATAAATCCCTTGGGAGATCATCGTCAACACTGAGAGAGTTCAAATTCTAGAAATGTGATTATTGACTGTCTAAAGATTTCAAAAGAAAACATGGCTGGAAGACATGTTCTATGTTTAGTCTATAAAATTACAATAGTAAATTTAACATGATCAGAAAATGAAATGTTCTTCACATTTCTGCATTCTCTGGCTAAGATTTGCATTTGGAGGACCCGAATCATGGGAATAACCTATGAGGCAGTCATTGGAAGCCAATACACTCAGACATCATGATGGATAATCTAGAATCATGAGTAAAGATACAACCAGCATTAAGTGAATGGTATTAGGAAATTGTAGAGGCAAGAAGGCCTAAATTGTTTCAGTATAAACAGGTTCCAAAAGCAATGACATTACAAGTAATGATAGTGTTGCTACCTTTTTCTCATGGTGGGAGATATGAAATTAGCTAGTAATGAAACGTTTGACAATAAATAACAGGAAGAAATGCTTTCTAGACATAAACAAATGCCTGAACACAAGGAAGGATCCTCACATGCAGTGATTGAAGGATCAAAAAACATGTCTCTACCCACTAGTCTAAATATTTATTGGTACATAGTTATATCTCATATAGACCCATGAGTTTTGTATTACACATCTTAATTAAATTATCTATACTGGCAGGAACCCACAAAAGTATTTCCCCAGGGTCCTGCACATACCTTGGGAGACACTGCCCTCCAAAATATTGAAAGATAGAAAAAAGGGATCTTAAGATATTTGTTTCTTGGGGTTTTTTTGTGAGTTTTTTAATATTATGAAAGGATTTTTCTTTTGGTATCCCTTGGAGACACGTCAGGCATGATTTAAATTGTTTTTCCGCATGTTAGACCAGTATTTTTTACAAGCAACACCTATTTCACAAATGAGAACATTCAGACAGAAAAAAGTAATAATATAAGGATTACTAGTAACAAAGAGTGGAACTGAGGTTTGTGTCAAGGTGTATCTGACTCCACCACACACCACATCTTGTTGTTCCTATGATGAGGGACTATTTCAGGCTCTGCAGTTCTGGAGATAGTAGCACTTAGAATCATCACACTCCTTTCACTTTCCTGTGGTATCAAAGCAATCTCACATTCATTATATTCCTCAGATATTCTTCACTAATAGAGAATAAAATCACTAGGATCATTAAATCAAATCTTCTCAGCAGTTGTCTTACAATCAATAAGCATTTGCTTGCTCTAGGTTTGATTGAGTGCACATGTTCTGTAGAGTCAGACCACTGCCACAAAATGACATAACTAAGTTCCTCTGCAAATATTGAGGACTAGAGGTCAGATACATTTCTCTCACCTCAAGTTTCTGATTCCATAGGGAAGCCTGACTATATAGGTATCTATTGACCTTTCTTTTTATCAGCTTACCTTCAACATAGGCAGTACCTGCCAGAGTTTCTTGCCCATATATGATTCAATAAATACGTATTGAATGAGTGAATAAATTAATGAACAAATGAAATAACTATCTGAATACTTTTAGTACTCTGAATTGAGATGACATGACACTTTATTGAGTAATTTTCATATCCTATACTTATGTGCCAGATATTATCAAACAATTAAATATACTTTTTTTTTTTTTTTTTTTGCGGTACGCAGGCCTCTCACTGTTGTGGCCTCTCCCACTGCGGAGCACAGGCTCCGGACGCGCAGGCTCAGCGGCCATGGCTCTCGGGCCCAGCCGCTCGGCGGCATGTGGGATCCTCCCGGACAGGGGCACGAACGCGTGTCCCCTGCATCAGCAGGCGGACTCTCAACCACTGCGCCACCAGGGAAGCCCTAAATATACATTTTAAAGTTAATATTCTGACAGAACTGTTAAGATTCAGTAGAAAATAATTAGTAAAAGTATGTTATTATGGCATATAAAATTATAAAATTGTTATTCACAAGAAAATATGTAGCTTAGATATATGGATCAAAATGTTTGAAGCATAAATAATAAAATTCCTCTGATATGACTATATCACTGCCCAAAGATCAGATAAAAACTATGCTGAGGAGAAAATTAAGCACAGAAAATCTTGTAGATACATACTATATGTATAAAAATAATTTAATTAGTAATATATTCTTTTTTGTGGTAAGTACTTAACAATTGATAAAGCAAAATTTAAAAACCATGCAATCAAGTGTTAATTCTGCTAGAAAAGGAGTAGATTTTTTTTATCAAACTGGATTTATTCCAGAGAAACCAGCTTCTGGGGGTGTTGGGATCTGGCTTTCATATGTTAATGAATAGTTTTACTTTTCAAAGTTGTTGGTGGGTAGTCAGGGAGCAAGGAGAAAACCCTCGTTGATCCCTAGCATAAACTGATCAGTGGGGAAGTACAATGAGCTTGCAGCAGTGAGCACATTGTTTCTATCAGTATTGATGATCTAATTTATAATAAAAAGAGAATGTCTTTTGTGTTATCAAAGGTTGTATTCCTCCTAGAATAAGTAGGGAGGAGGGAATAGAGGAAATCAGCTCTGTGCAAGAGGTTTGTGCTTAGAAGTTTGTCAAATTAAAACACATGCTCGATTCAGTCTGTATCTCTTCAGACCAGAGTTATTCCAAGCCACACTGGTAAAATTGAGAGGCATTGGCCACACTCAACAGTTAATATCCACAGGTCCTTTAGAAACATCCTATTTTATTTCAACACCTCCTATACAGAGACCAGAGTAATGTTTATCACCCATTAGTCATTCAAATAAAATATTCAGTGAATGAATTGATTAATTGATGGAGAAAGCATTTGATGACGGGCACCATAAGGATAACTTTATTGATTTATTTATACTTTTCAACCTTTAGAATATTAATTATCTAGAATGCTTAGGTAGATGCCTAACCGAAATGATAAAAATGTTCATTTAGCTTTTGAATTACTTGAAATTATTTTGATATGTTTCCTTTTTCTCTTTGTATATTTCTTCAGATTTTATAAAGGTCAAATATATAATCAAGAAATTGAAAATAATTCCTGGCTAATAACTAAAGAGTCTTCCTGCTGTACCAAACATTGGTAGTGAATGAATTATTTATATCACCTGATTTAAATGCCATCCTGATAACAGATACATATTTTCTCAGTTAACTAGTTCTGGAGAAATAAAATTAAAACCAAATTTTCTCCCAACCCAGAAGAGTTCTTCGTATAAGTAGTGGATAAAGAAAACAGCTTTATTATTAAACAAGCATTAAATCCAAAAATAATGCACATTAAAAAATAATCTGCTAAGAGATTGCAAAGACAGACAGAAATCTCGCTCTTTTATATAGCGAAGCAGATACAACCTGTTCCATACAAGTTCTTCAAGATAAACAATGCTAGTCCTCAGGTAAGAGGATTTGGCCACACCATTTGTCATGCATAGTTCTTCCTAGATTCACCTGGTAATTGGAGTGACTATTCCTATTAGCAACTGGCTTTATCCAAAGGAAGTACAAACTTCTCACATCTTTACTACAGGAGTTTTGCTAGTTGGAACAAGATGCCTGCCAAAGTTAACCTCCTACCCTCCCATAGAAAGTGGGAGATAGGGGTGCTGTCTTCTTTGACATTTACATTTCAAAGAGTTGGCTAGCAAGGCCTTAAGAAAGACATTCTTGGTTCATAAAGTTGACAAAAGGCCTATATAGTTTCAAAGGGAATTATACACACTTCGAAGACAAGAAAAAGTCATTAGAAGTTTTTTAAAGCAGATATTCTAAGAAAAAGGCGGGGAGGAAAATTTCTTCCTTTATTTTCAAAAGGGAGGATCAAGCTCCTTATTTTCAGTTTGTATTTGTCCTTCCATGGTCATACGTTTTCTTCCAGAATTACCTTGCTGATGGCAATAAGTTCACACCCTAATGGCTGCCACCATTTCTCTCTCAGAATTTCCTCATTTCTCTTTGTATTTCCTACTTAATATCACTCTGGTATTACCGAATTAGAACGCTTGGTAGCTTAGCTTTTAATAAGCTGTTGATTTCTGGGCAACGTGATTACTTTGTCTGAACCATAATTTTAAAATTTAGAATATACTATAGGTATATTTCTAATTCTCTGTGCATAATGAAGAAAGCTATTGATAGGGGACCTCGATATCTGAGGGTCTCTGATTTGAATTGTACTATTCTCCATGGTAAGCGTTTTCTTTATACCCAATCTCATTTTTTTAATTTATTTTTTTGAAGTGTTAATTACTGCTGTACAGCAAAGTGATTCAGTTGCATATATACATATATATATAATATTCTTTTCCATTATGGTTTATTATAGGATACTGTATATAGTTCCCTGTGCTATACAGTAGGACCTTGTTTATCAATCCTATATATAAAAGCTTACATCTGCTAACCCCAGCCTCCCACTCCATCCCTCCCCCAACCCCCTCTCTCTTGGCAACCACCAGTCTGTTCTCTATGTCCCGGATTTTGTTTCTGTTTCATAGATAGGCTCATTTGTGTCATAGTTTAGATTCCACGTATAAGTGATATCATATGTTATTTGTCCCACTCTCATTTTTGATAAATGGAATTATTTTAAAATTGGGCTTGGTAGTCCTGTAACCAAACTCAGATTTGACCGCTCACTGCTCATAAGCCAATAATTCGAGAGGCAAGTGTCAGTAGAAAGGAAAGGTGCTTTAATCAGAAAAGCTGGCAATCGGGAAAGAAGGTGGACTCGTGTTCCAGAGAGCAACTCCGAAGATTCTGCTCAGCCGTGACAGTTTTTAAAGGAGAAGAATGGGGAAGAATCTCAGTGAATCATCGAGGCAGGAGGTTGGGTTCTACATCATTCTCCATTGCGTGCAGATTGTCTGACTCTTTCTTCAGATGTTATCTTGCCTGTGTGATCTGCCTGCAGGATTGCTAAGGGAGCTGTTGGGGACAGAGAGCTGGTCATTTTTTAATTGCTTAATTCTTCACTCTTGCTTCTTTTTATCTAGGAAAAGAGTCAACAGGTTAGGCAAGGCATGGTGTGCATTCAGGAGAGCGTAAGTCAGGAGTTAGGTTAAATTGCCTAGTGGTCTCACTCCTATAATTATGTTCTTTTAATGTTAGAGGGGAACAGAAATGGGCAAAAGAGCTGTTTTCACTAGGTCTCTATTTACTCTTACAAAGAGAAATACAAATGGCTAATAAGAATAGAGCAATTGCTTAGTGCCGGGCACATTTCTAAGCACTTTACATCTAGTAACACATTTAATCTTTAAAACAGCTACATGGTAGGCACTATTATTATTATTATTATTTTTACAGAACGAAAACAGAAATACAGAGAGTTTTAGCCATTTTCCAAAGCTTGCATAGCTAACTAGCATCAACATTGGAAATTTGACCCAGTGCCCCCAAAGTGTAGTAAGGACTATATTACATGGGGTTATGAAGAGGCAAATTAGATAATCCACTTAGTGCAATGCTCAGCACATAGAAAGCACTCAGTGAATACTACCCACTATTGCTGTTTTATGATTGTTGCTGTTGTTGCCATTCTACAGCTGCATTCTTCAGGCTTCCAGGGTAATTTTTATTCTTTTCTCCATTAACTTCAAAAAGCTTTTATTCTACCTGCTCTACAGGTAATATTAACACATAAAGGCAGAATTTTAAGGTTGGGAAATTCTGAGATTTTTGATATTGCAATTTATTTTTCTTTTAAAAAGTTAACAAAGATCAAATGTAAAACTTCGACACGTGGAGACTGAGAATAGTTTGGGATTTTCTGATCCTAATCATTCATTTGGTCATTCATTCATTGATTCAGTCAACAGCTATCTACTGAGTGCCTACTAAATGCTAGGCTCTATGCTAGGTGAAGTCCATCTTTTAAAGATTTGAGAAGAGTTAAGGAGTATTAGAGGTTCAAAGCCCAAAGAGATTGAAACCTATTATTAGAGCTTAATCTTAAAACAAATTTGGCATGAACTACACAGAAGGCTCAGAACCTTTTGAATATGATCCTGTCATCTTTCACTAAGTGATTTATTCAGAAATCTGTTACTATTTCCTTGAGGCAAAATAGACTTGAATGACCCAAGGTTTTCATTAGTGGTTTTCGATTTTTTTTTTTTTGTCTCAGCTAATTGCTTTAGAATACCTCTCCATCTGCAATATGCTTATAGTTAATATTTTTAAACTCTCTGATAGAAACTTAGCTTCCCCTTAGGAAACCTGAAACTTGCAAAAGCAAAATATTGAACTTATGAAAGGTAGAAGCAAGAAGTCAGACATGGTAAAAAATGTTTAAATTTTGAAGAATTAGTCATAAAAATAATTATACCTTGGTGAAAACATAACTTGAAAGTGTCTCTTTGTGCTATTCACCTCAAGGTCAATTTTTGCCACAATCATCGATCGGGGTGAGTAGGGGTGTGGGAAGGCTATTGTGTAAATGTCACAGGATTGGGTAGTTTGGTTTCGAATTCCCTCTCTGCTTCCCAGTCACCATATGATTTAGGGGCATTTACTCAACAGCTTTACATCTCAGTTTCCATATCTGGAAAGTGGGTTGATATTGTAGGGGAGGAAAAATGATTTTCCCCTCTACCCTCTAAGTTCTTGGCTGAGATCCCTCTGTAATAAAAGACAGATGAACAGTAGAAAAACAAAAGCTTAATAACAGGTATACCTCCTGTATACATGAGAAATACCCAGAAAAACTGATTAACTCCCAAAATGGCCCAAGTGATCACCTTGAGTACCATCTCCAGCTAAAGACAAAAGATGGAGTGGAGGAACCAGTTATGGCAGGTTTTCAGGCAAAACACAATAAACAAGGGTATGGTTGATATGCAGATTTAGGCCATTGCCTTCTCTAGTCCTTACAGGGTCTGCATTATTTTTGCTCTCTGACTTCATTTCTTTCTAGGCCACAAGAGCTCAGAACCTCTTGTTCTTCTTGGAACAGGAGAGATACAATCCTGCCCCAAAGTTTAGGTAATTGATGTTGCCTCTCTTGGAACACTTTTTGATCTATGCACTGCACAGCTAGCTTCTCACTTCCTTCTCTTTACTCATATGTGACCTTCTCTTTTAGGCCTTCAGTAACCATCCTACTAAAAATGGCAGTTCCCCTCTGAACACTTCCTAGTCTTCTTTTAGGTTTTATTTTCCTCCATAACACTTATCACCATTTATTATATGCTATAATCTACTTACTTATGCTGTTTATTGTTTGTCTCCCCCATTAGAATACAAACACCTTGAGGGCAGGAATTTGTGTCTCTTTTGCTCAATGCTGTGAACCTACTTCCAAGAAAAGTCTAAGATTCAGATGACATTCAATAAGCATATGACAGTATAAATTGTCCAAGTAAAAAAAGTAAACAATCATAATTATTAGAGTGTGAATAACACAAATACTGTGGGTCAGAATATGTAGGATGGCATTGTGATGAGGGAGACTTGAATTGTACCCTGGGATATCTGTATAATTTGAGACAATGGGAGGGAACTTGAAAGAGCTTAGGAAGAATACAGTTACCTTATATCATCATTGATTTTCTTAGTTGTTTACCATTTATATTAGGTAATCAATTCCTAGGTATTTAACCAGGAAACCAGATATTATAATTGGTCTTAGCCAGTTTGCTATATCATACTTATGATTGAGTACTTCACACTTTCTATCAACTGGAAATCCCATGATATGTAAATATAATAATCTAACAGTGCTCTCCATATCCCAAGGGATGGTTCAGCCTCAGACACCCTTCAAGAAAGACCCTATACATTTAGCATAACAGGTAAATTCTAATTTTGAATTAAACAGAGGCCGCATGAATCGAGAATCCTATGAACTGTCTCTACCATGTCTATTAACATTAAATTAAATTAAATTTTTAATAAACTAAAGGGTTTTCTTTGCATTTGTTAAATGAAATATAAGTCTGTTTTGAGTAATGGAAGGGTAGCTTTATTTTTGTGATGCTCTGATTTATACAAAAATTCCTTGGATATTGTTCAGTACTATATTCTATGAAATAAAGTTACTAATATGTGACATCCTTATCTTGCTTTCAGATGTGCTTATGTCCAAAGAAAATTATGACCCATAAAAATGATCTCTCCTAAACAAATACATGGTATAGAATAGAAAAAAATAACACTGTGGTTTTACTTGACTTACTTGTATGTGCTTGCTTACTTCTTAGGCATTGGATGCCTCAAGTCAAATACTGTTATTGGTCTTAGTTTCATTTTTATTAGCTATACTCTGCATATTATTCAGTGACTTACATTTTCTGTGACATTGCCAAATGGTCCTTACATTTGATAAAATGTATTAAATATTATGTTCTTATTGAATTTAAACTAATTGCATTTGTTTCAGTTACAGAGACCACATTCTGTAGCATTCTGTGCATTTGTGTCTGTTTTTATTGTGGTATACTGAAGATTTTCTCTAAGTAAATTAGCGATAAGCCAAGAAATATTTATGAAGAGTTTATATCATTAAGTAGTTGAGGGAGGTTAGCAAATTATTTTCAATGTTAATTCTTATCAATCTTTCATATTAATATGCAACATGAACATTTTATCATTTAGTGAATTAATCAGATTTATTGAGTGCTTATAAAATTGCTTAATCTTAATGTAAAATGCATTAAATTCTTCTTCTCTTGTAGAACGAATCACACACTTTTGCCCTAGCCTGTAAAGGCAGGCATTATATCCAAATTATTCTCCTATCACAGAGTGTTTGACTGCACCAAGTCCATAGGAGCTGCTTAGCAAATAGTTGTTAATTAAACAGTTAATAATCACAGAACAAAAATCTTCACTAATTTTTGCTATTTTGAAAGGAATTGCAGTATTAAAGCATAAAATCAAATATACTATTATCCTCATGAAACTTACAGTCTGAAAATAGTTTCAAATTTTTTAACTTTTGATTTTCCCTGAGATATCCTAAAATATTTTTCTCTTTTAATCTCCATGTGTTCTGATACTAAGTTCAACTCAGCACAGGCAAATCAATATGTGGAGTAGATTGGTTGCGGAGAAGGCAAAGGTGGATTGAGAGGCACCTGGGTCCCTTTTGTGACTCATGCTACTTAGAGCTAGTTTGGATTCTGCATTGGTTTCCCTTGGCAAGTCCTAATAAGACCTGTTGTGCTGGTGTCCATACATTTTAACATTTTTGCTCTAAAATGTGTTCCAACTGAGTTAATACATTGTATGGTCACTCTACCTATGACTTCCTCTTTCCATCATCACCAGTTTGTCATCTAGATTTTTCAAAGTTCCCACCCCGTGAGCACCTAAGAATGTGCAGGGACTTTTAGATAGCTGACCTTAGTTTGAGAAAGTCTAAAATTAAGTATAAATAAACACAAAAGTCCTGCAAATTACCACTCCTTAGTTGGTTTAATAAGTATGCCACACAGCAGTGCCTGAGATCCAATTCATGTATTGTTAGAAAAAATTTAGAAGCTTCAGTCCAAATGTACCAGATGCTTCATGTCAAGCACCAGCGGCAGCATTGCTATTAGCATCATAATAAAGGACAAGATGACACATTAGATATCAAAAGAATGGCTTATATTCTTTCTCTTACTAAATTAGAGGAGTTGCCAAACATCTAAATTTGTATTGAAAACTTTGCTTTTTCTAGCTGAAGCTGGATATTGACCCCGCTCTATTTTTCCTTAATTTGCAAAATGTTCCCAGTACATAAATATCTGGGTACGTGTACAAGTTTTAAATATTATAATCACATTCTTAAAATAATTTATATTTTTGTCTGTTACAATTTTGATTTATGCATGATATAAATGACTTTGTTTATGGCCTTTTGATACTTGAAACGTTATCTTGCCCAAACAATCAGAATAACAAATACAATTATTCAAACCAACCGATCTCATTTTGGCAGAAAAGAAACCGTAAGCTGTGAACTCTAACTGCCTAGTTTTCAATTTTCTATATATTCAATCATCTTGAGGACATAAGGATCGTTCAAGATTTGATGCATTTTTTTCAAATGTGTACCTTAATGGATGAAGGGTAAGTTTTAGATTCAAACAGATCTGGGCTTAAATCCCAAGTCAGTCAATTACTAGCTTTGTGAGTTGGGCAAATTATTTGATCTTTTTCAGCTTCACTATCTTTGTTTGTAAAATGAAAATAACAATGCTCCCTTTCAGAAGGTTACAGGATTATGTGAGATAATGCACTTAATGTGTCCAGCACAGTGCCTGGCACATAATAAGGGCTTATTGTTTTTCTTTTTTTTTTCCAACAAAATTACCAGTGTGTTGAAGGAAGGAACTGTACTTATTATTCTTTGTCATATCTCTTTCTTACTTGTCTATCTTCTTTTCTCAAAAGTGCCACCTAAATGGTACTCAGTAAAAATATACTGCCTTCATTTAATAATTTCTAGAACTTGACTATAAACCTGACATTTCTTAAGCTCTGTCTGATAATACTGATCACTTTACCTGTGCTCTAAATCCTGTCCTCTCTAGTCTAATCTGATAATCTCAACTCACAAATATTGCCTCCTCTCAACTTTACTTTCAACCCATCCATATACACTAGCATTGTTCTTTTAGCATGTAAATATTATATTCTCAAACGAATCTTTCCAAGAAGAAGGAGGTGTAGGAGAAGGAGAAGAAAAAGAGAAAGACGCCCTTCATCTTACATTCTAATCTAGCATTCCAATATTCTTCTCCCTAGAACCATGCTCTTTGCAATAACAGTTGGCATTCTTATCTTGGTTTTGTCACCCATCATTTTTTTCCTTAACCCTTAACAACCTGGTTTCTGACTCACTTTTCAGTATTTTTGCTCTCTCCAAAAACACTAGTAGCCTACTATTTGCCAAATCCAGAGATATTTGTCAGTCCTTATGCTGCCTTGCCTCTTTACTTGACCTCTCTACTGATCTGAGCTCTCTGTCTAGTGCTTGAAATAACTAGATTCAGAAGGAAAACCCAACTTTCCATTCATTAGTTAAGTCAACCACTCATAGAGGAAAAGAAAATCTGAATTTGTTTGATTATTGCACTTTCATCTGTTATAATTGTATATTTACTTAAATTAACATTGTCAATTAAACTATTTGCAACTCAAGCAGGGGGTTTTAGATGTTTTTCTATTGATATTGATTATTCACCATTAATAATCTCTCTTGATAAATATACAAAATTAGCATTTTAAAATATTTTTTGGAAAATAGGCATAAATTCTTTGATGTTATCAGAAATTTACCATCCAGTATTAGTATTATGGATTTCCTGATATTTGTCTTGCTTCTGAAGTGATCATTTTTGTTTATTCAGCCAAATCTATCTAGCCAAAGAAAAAGATAAGGATTTTCCATAAATGTATATCAAAGAAACGTCTTAAGCATATCATTGTCACTATGTTAGATATTTATTTTTAAAAATGCCAAGCTTTATTCTGTTAGGAGAATAGGAATTGACTGGAAAGGGAGGGCTGAAGGGGAAGGATGGGTGTGGGAGGCTGTAGCAGGCACTCAGATTCAGAGTCAAGTGGGAGCATGGGGCTTTCTAGGAACTGAAAGAGGGCTAATGAACCCAGAGAAGTAGATAGGGAAAAGATCTTGACAACCCTTTGGAGCATTTAGAGATTTTAGTCTTTATCTTAAAAATAATGTAAATATTTAGTAATACTTTAAGCTTGATGAGGGAGAGGTGAAGGAATAGATGAACTTTATAAAAATATCAGTTTGGCTACAGATTGGACAGGAACCACAGTAAGTGCAAAAAGGCTGTTAGCATGCTACTGTAGTAGTCCAGGAAAGAGATTATGAGAATTTGGGGGACTAGAATTAGTGACAGATGTAAGACATGTTTAGAAAGTAAAACTAAAAGTGAAAGGAGTTGATGAAAGTTTATATAAAGTGTTATGAAGGTAAGAGCTATATAAAGTATTTCTTCAAAATATTTAATTGAGCAGCTACAATGTGAATAATTGAATAAGTAATATAGAGGAGACCAGGTTGTGATCAGAGAGAATACTAAAATCAGGACTTTTGGTGAGAGTAGAGATGGCAAAGATTGAGACAATAAGGAGGGTAGGAAGAGGAGCAGGAAACTGCAATAAACTAAGAGCAAGACATTGGAGGATCAGATGTTGGACTGGCCATGCATATCAACACTGGAGTCACCTCAGATACTAGAGATGAAGGCTGAGAGTGAGATAAAAACATCTTCAAAAAGTAAAACAAATGACCTATTGGGAGAAACAATATTTAATAGATGGATAGAGAAGCTTGCAAATGAAGCTGATAAGAAGCACATAATTTGGTTTGTATGAGTAGGGGATAGTGCATGTATAATTTAATTATCCCATCAGAGATGACATCGGCCTTCTTGGAGAAGGAGACTAAGTGCACACTCCTGAGTGCCATAAAGTTCAGTCTCGGGCTTCCCTGGTTGCGCAGTGGTTGAGAGTCCACCTGCCGATGCAGGGGAGCCGGGTTCGCGCCCCGGTCTGGGAGGATCCCACATGCCGCGGAGCGGCTGGTCCCGTGAGCCATGGCCGCTGAGCCTGCGCGTCCGGAGCCTGTGCTCTGCAATGGGAGAGGCCACAACAGTGAGAGGCCCCGCGTACAGCTAAAAAAAAAAAAAAAAGTTCAGTCTCATTTTCTTCAAGAGGGACCTTTTGTAGTATATGTGGAAAGGGAGGATGACTAACATCTGTCACAAATCTTCCAGTTGCATCTACGTCTTCACGTCATATGCTCCTCAATGTTTCCCTCAAATCCTTCTGAGCTTTGCTTTTTCATACTAGAATCATTATACATTTGCTGTGATACTGCTATTTCCTGCCTGTGTTACAGGAGGTATTATATTCTTTAATTCCTGTAGCAGTATTCTAAAATACTGAATGTGTGCAACAGACTTCAATGAAGCATTAGAGTGTGTGTGTGTGTGTGTGTACACACATACATATACAGCTATCCAGGGCCTCTGTATTAAGGTTCATCCTTAACATTTCTCCATAAGAGATCATTCGTTGCACCACTCTTTCAGGAAATCTCCATACAGGAAGTGGTGCAATGAATTCAACATTATTTTAGTAAACAATCTTTATTCATCAGTGTGCTTTTCTTGTATGTTTAATACTAACATTTGAAACCTGAATTTTTAAAAAATTATGGAAAATTCTGAAATATTGACTTACAATTAATCACCCAAATAGTCAATCAATCACAGATAGTATTTAGTATTACCTTATGCAAGGTATTACATTCGAAAGCACTGAATTGACACACACAAACAAGAATCAGATTCATGCCTCTCAAGAAGACTTTAATCAAGTGCATGAAACAAAATATATATGCACCCGAGAGTCCATTTATTTAGCTATTATTTTTAAAAACATCTACTATTGGCAGGGAACTGTGATAGGTACTTCATATATGTCACTTTTAATCTTCTCAAGGTAGATATTTTTATTCTCATTTAATATATGAGAAAACTAAAGCTCAGAATTTTGGTGATAGAAGGTTCACTTTCAAATTTAAGAAATTAATTCCTTCCTAGAATAACATGTTCATAACAGTAAATGGCATTTTGAACCAAAGGTACTATAATTAAGTGCAGAAAGTTTCAAAAAATTAAATACATACAGGACT
Organism: Physeter macrocephalus; assembly: GCF_002837175.3. Classification (NCBI taxonomy): domain Eukaryota; kingdom Metazoa; phylum Chordata; class Mammalia; order Artiodactyla; family Physeteridae; genus Physeter; species Physeter macrocephalus. The sequence continues at coordinate 53,395,526 of NC_041228.1, forward strand.
TACTTTCTGACAAAAATAAAGTTAGAAATTTTAAAAAACATGAAAAATTTATATGAAATATAATTCTAAATAATCAATAGTCAAGTTAGAATCATACTAGACTTTAGAAAATACTTGGCACCAGTGATAATAAAAATTATTCAAAGCAAAACATGTGATATACAAAGTGAAATGTGTTTTCATTACAAAAGAAGAAAGCCTAATAAATTATTACCTAAGTATCCAATTTATGAACCTACAAAAAGAATAATAAGCAAATACATTTAGGTAGAGGAGAAAAAAACATAAGAACAGAACTTAATTAAAAACATAAAACTGTGATGCAATAGAGAGAATTTTAAAAGTTACATGTGTTTGTTTTAAATATCAATACAGTTAACATCTGGCAGGATGATAAGATTAAAAGAATATACATTAAAAAGCATACTAGAAGTAAAGCCCAGATAAATAGATGCAGCAGAGATCATCAAATTATGAATCAATATTATGAACTTGATAACAATAATTTTTAAAACATAAATTATGTGAGCAAGGGAGATTGGTTCAAAATGGCAGAGTGGAAGGACATGCACTCACTCCCTCTTGCAAGAGGACCAGTATCACAACAAACTGCTGAACAATCATTGGCAGGAAGACACTGGAACTCACCAAAAAGATACCCCACATCCAAAGACAAAGGAGAAACTTCAATGAAATGGTAGGAGATGTGCGATCACAATAAAATCAAATCCCATAGCCACCGGGTGGGTGACTCACAAACTGCAAAACAATTATACCACAGAAGTCCACCCACTGGAGTGAGGGTTCTGAGCCCCACGTCAGGCTTGCCAACCTGGGGGTCTGGCAATCGGAGGAGGAATTCCCAGAGAATCAGACTTTGAAGCCTACAAGGATTTGATTACAGGACTTCAACAGGATGAGGGGAAACAGAGACTCCACTCCTGGAGGGCACACACAAAGTAGTGTGTGCACCAGGACCCACAGGGAAGGAGCAGTGACCCCATATGAGACTGAACCAGACATACCTGCTAGTGTTGGAGGGTCTTCTGCAAAGGTGGGGGTTGGCTATTGCTCACCACAGGGACAAGGACACCGGCAGCAGACGTTCTGGGAAGTACTCCTTGGTGTGACATATCCAAGAGGTGCCATTAGCCCCACCAAAGGGCGTGTGGGCTCCAGTGCTGGGTTGCCTCAGGCCAAACAACCAACAGGGAGGGAACTCAGCTCCACCTATCAGCAGACAAGCAGATTAAAGTTTTACTGAGCTGTGCCCACCACCAGTCCCTCGCATCAGGAGGCTTGCACAATCCTCTTAGATAGCCTCATGCACCAGAGGGCAGACAGCAGAAGCAAGAAGAACTACAATCCTGCAGCCGGTGGAACGAAAACCACATTCACAGAAAGATAGACAAAATGAAAAAGCAGAGGACTATGTACCAGATGAAGGAACAAGATAAAACCTCAGAAAAACAACTAAATAAAGTGGATGTAAGCAACATTCCAGAAGAGGAATTCAGAATAATGATAGTGAAGATGACCCAGGACCTCGGAAAAAGAATGGAGGCAAAGAGAGAGAAGATGTAAGAAATGTTGAACAAACACCTAGAAGAATTAAAGAACAAATACCTAGAAGAATTAAAGAACAAGCAAACAAGGATGAAGAATACAATAACTGAAATGAAAAATACGCTAAAAGGAATCAGTAGCAGAATAACTGAGGCAGAAGAACAAATCAGTGACCTGGAATTCACTGCCACAGAACAGAATAAAGGAAGAAGAATGAAAAGAAATGAACACAGCCTAAGAGACCTCTGGTACAACATTAAATGCACAAACATTTGCATTAAAGGGGTCCCCAAAGGAGAAGAGAGAGAGAAAGGACCCACGAAAATTTTTGAAGAGATTACAGTTGAAAAATTCCCTAACATGAGAAAGGAATTAGCCACCCAAGTCGAAGAAGTGCACAGAGTCCCAGGCAGGATAAATCCAAGAATAAACATTCTGAGACACTTGGTAATTAAATTGGCAAAAATTAAAGGCAAAGAAAATTTATTAAAAGCAACAAGAGAAAAATGAAAACTAACATACAAGGGAAAAGGTTATCAGCTGATTTCTCAGCAGAAACTCTACAATCCAGAAGGGAGTGGCATGATATATTTAAAGTGATGAAAGGGAACAACCTACAACCAACATTACTCTACCTGGCAAGGATCACATTCAGATTCGATGGGAAATCAAAACTTTACACACCAGCAAAAGTTAAGAGAATTCAGCACCACCAAACCAGCCCTACAGCAAATGCTAAAGGAACTTCTCTAAGTGGGAAACACAAGAGAAGAAAAGGACCTAAAAAACCAAACCCAAAACAATTAAGAAAATGGTAATAGGAACATACATATTGATAATTACCTTAAATGTGAATGGATTAAATGCTTAAACCAAAAGACACAGGCTCACTGAATGGTACAGAAACAAGACCCATATATATGCTGTTTACAAGAGACTCACTTCAGGCCTAGGGACACATACAGACTGAAAGTGAGGGGGTGAAAAAAGATATTCTATGCAAATGGAAATCAGAAGAAAGCTGGAGTAGCAATACTCATATCAGATAAAATAGACTATAAAATAAAGAATGTTACAAGAGACTAAGAAGGATACTACATAATGATCAAGGTATTAATCCAAGAAGAAGATATAACAATTACAGACATATATGCACCCAACATAGGAGCACCTCAACACATAAAGCAAATGCTAACAGCTGTGAATGAGGAAATCCACAGTAACACAATAATAGTGGGAGACTTTATAACACCTCACTTATACCAATGAACAGATCATGCAGACAGAAAATTAATAATGAAGAAAAAGCTTTAAATGACACAATAAACCAGATAGCTTTAATTGATATTTATAGGACATTCCATCCAAAACAGCAGATTATACTTTCTTCTGAAGTGCACATGGAACAGTCTCCAGGATAGATCACATCTTGGGTCACAAAGCAAGCCTCGATAAATTTAAGAAAATTGAAATCATATCAACCATCCATTCTGACCACAATTCTATGAGATTAGAAATCAATTACAGGGAAAAAAACACAGTAAACACAAACACATGGAGACTAAACAATACGTTCCTAAATAACCAAGAGATCACTGAAAAGATAAAAGGGGGAATAAAAAAAATACCTAGAGACAAATGACTGAAAATACACGAACATCCAAAACCTATAGGATGCAGCAAAAGCAGTTCTAAGAGGAAAGTTTAGAGCAATACAATCTTACCTCAAGAAAAAAGAAAAGTATCAAATAAACAATCTAACCTTACACCTAAAGGAACTAGAGAAAGAAGAATAAACAAAACCCAAAGTTAGTAAAAGGAAAGAAATCATAGAGATCAGAGCAGGAATAAATGAAACAGAAACAAAGAAAACAAAAACAAAGATCAATAAAACTAAAAGCTGGTTGTTTGAGAAGATAAGCCAGATTGATAAACCTTTAGCCAGACTCATCAAGAAAAAGAGGGAGAGGACTAAAATCAATAAAATTACAAATGAAAAGGAAAAGTTACAATGGACATTGCTGAAATACAAAGCATCACAAGAGACTACGACAAGCAACTCTATGCCAATAAAATGGACAACCTGGAAAAAATGGACAAATTCTTACAAACGTATAACCTTCCAAGACTGAACCAGGAAGGAATAGAAAATATGAACAGACCAATCACAAGTAATGAAATTGAAACTGTGATTAAAAATGTTCCAACAAACAAAAGTCCAGGACCAGATGGCTTCACAAGTGAATTCTATCAAACATTTAGAGAAGAGCTAACAACCATCCTCCTCAAACTCTTCCAAGAAAATTTCAGAGGAAGGAACACTCCCAAACTCATTCTATGAGGCCACTATCACCCTGATACCAAAACCAGACAAAGATACTACAAAAAAAGAAAATTACAGACCAATATTGCTGATGAATATAGATGTAAAATCCTCAAAAAAATACTAGCAAACAGAATCCAACTACATGTTAAAAGGATCATACACCATGATCAAGTGGGATTTATCTCAGGGATGCAAAGAGTCTTCAATATACGCAAATCAATCAATATGATACACCATATTAACAAACTGAAGAATAAAAACCATACGATCATCTCAATAGATGCAGAAAAAGCTTTTGACAAATTTCAACAGCCATTTATGATAAGAACTCTCCAGAAAATGGGCATAGAGGGAACCTACCTCAATATAATAAAGGCAATATATAAGAAACCTGCAGCAAACATCATTCTCAACAGTGACAAACTGAAAGCATTTCCTCTAAAATCAGGAACAGACAAGGATGTCCACTCTCGCCATTATAATTCAACATAGATTTGCAGTCCTAGCCATGGCAATCAGGGAAGAAAAAGAAATAAAAGGAATACAAATTGGAAAAGAAGAAGTAAAACTGTCACTGTTTGCAGGTGACACAATACTATATATAGATAATCCTAAAGATGTCAGCAGAAAACTACTAGTGCTAATCAATAAATTTGGTAAAGTTGCAGGATGCAAAATTAATGCACAGTAATCTTTTGCATTACTATAAACTAACAATGAAAGATCAGAAAGAGAAATTAAAGAAACAATCCCATTCACCATTGCAACAAGATGAATAAAATACCTAGGAATAAACCTATCTGAGGAAGTAAAATACCTGTAATCAGAAAACTATAATACACTGATGAAAGAAATGAAAGATGACACAAAAAGATGGAGAGATATACCATGTTCTTGGATTGGAAGAATCAATATTGTGAAAATGACTGTGCTACCCAAAGCAATCGACAGATTCAATGCAATCCCTATCAAATTACCATTGACATTTTGTAAAGAGCTAGAAAAAAATATCTTAAAATTTGTATGGAGACACAGAAGACCCCTAATAGCCAAAGCAGTTTTGAGGGAAAAAAACAGAGCTGGAGATATCAAACTCCCTTACTTCAGACTATACTACAAAGCTACAGTAATCAAGACAATATGGTACTGGCACAAAAACAGAAATATAGATCAATGCAACAGGATAGAAAGGTCAGAGATAAACTCACGCACCTATGGTCAACTAATCTATGACAAAAGAGGCAAGAATCTACAATGGAGAAAAGACAGTCTCTTCAATAAGTGGTGCTGGAAAAACTGGACAGCTAAATGTAAAAGAATGAAATTAGAACACTCCCTAACACCATACACAAAAATAAACTCAAAATGGATTAAAGACCTAAATGTAAGTCTGGCCATTCTAAAACTCTTAGAGGAAAACATAGAAAGAACACTCTTTGACATAAAGCACAGCAAGACCTAATTTGACCCACCTCCTAGAGTAATGGAAATAAAAACTAAAATAAACAAATGGGACCTAATGAAACTTAAAGCTTTTGAACATCAAAGAAAACTATAAACAAGATGAAAAGACAACCCTCCGAATGGGAGAAAATATTTGCAAACAAATTAATGGACAAAGGATTAATCTCCAAAATAGTAAACAGCTCATGCAGCTCAATATTAAAAAAGCAAAAAACCCAATCAAAAAATGGGCAGAAGACCTAAATAGACATTTCTCCAAAGAAGCGATACAGATGACCAAGAGGCACATAAAAAGCTGCTCAACATCACTAATTATTAGAGAAATGCAAATCAAAACTACAATGAGGTATCACCTCACACCAGTTAGAATGGGCATCATCAGAAAATCTACAAACAACAAATGCTGGAGAGGGTGTGGAGAAAAGAGAACCCTCTTGCACTGTTGGAGGGAATGTAAATTGATATAGCCACTATGGAGGACAGTATGGAAGTTCCTTAAAAAACTAAAAATAGAATTACCATACAACCCAGCAATCCCACTACTGGGATACACCCAGAGAAATCCATAATTCAAAAAGACACATGTACCCCAATATTCATTGCAGCACTATTTACAATAGCCAGGTCATGGAAGCAACCTAAATGCCCATCAACAGACGGATGGATAAAGAAGATGTGGTACATATATACAATGGAATATTACTCAGCCACATAAAGGAATGAAATTAGGTCATTTGTAGAGACATGGATGGACATAGAGACTGTAATAGAGAGTGAAGTAAGTCAGAAATAGAAAAACAAATATCGTATATTAATGCATATATGTGGAATCTAGAAAAGTGGTACAGATGTACCCATTTGCAAGGCAGAAATAGAGACAGATGTAGAGAACACATGTATGGACACCAAATGAGGGAAGTGGTGGGGGTGGTGGTGGTGGGATGAATTGTGAGATTGGGATTGACATGTATACACTAATATGTATAAAATAGATAAGTAATAATAACCTGCTGTATAAAAAATAAATTAATTAAAATTAATAAAAGAATTAATCAGTGAGAGACTATAGATAAAATGAAGTACAGCTGTACTAACAGATGCATTCTCAAAATTGAGTAGGAATCCAGTAATTTGGAGATTTGCAGAGTAGAAAAGCCAATGCTTTCCAAACTCCAAACATCAAAAATATGCATGTCACGCCAAGTCTTTATCATGATCTTCTCATTAAATATATTTTTTCTGGAAAAAAAACTTGTGCGGGCAACCTTTTGGAAAAAATGTATCTTACCAAAATTAATTCAAGAAAAAATATAAATTCAGCTAGAACACCAAAGTTTCTTAAAATTCTTTTTTTTACATGTTTATTGGAGTATAATTGCTTTACAATAGTGTGTTAGTTTCTGCTTTATAACAAAGTGAATCAGTTATACATATACATATGTTCCCATATCTCTTCCCTCTTGCATCTCCCTCCCTCCCACCCTCCCTATCCTAACCCTCTAGGTGGTCACAAAACACTGAGCTGATCTCCCTGTGCCATGCGGCTGCTTCTCACTAACTATCTATTTTGAGTTTGGTAGTGGATATATGTCCATGCCACTCTATCACTTTGTCACAGCTTACCCTTCCCCCTCCCCATATCCCCAAGTCAACTCTCTACTTGGTCTGTGTCTTTATTCCCATCTTACCCCAAGGTTCTTCATGACTTTTTTTTTTTTCCTTAGATTCCATATATATGTGCTAGCATATGGTATTTGTTTTTCTGTTTCTGACTTACTTCACTCTGTATGACAGACTCTAGGTCCATCCATCTCACTACAAATAACTCAATTTCATTTCTTTTTATGGCTTAGTAATATTCCATTCTATATATGTGCCACATCTTCTTTATCTGTTCATCTGATGATGGACACTTCAGTTGCTTCCATGTCCTGGCTATGGTAAATAGAGCTGCAATGAACATTTTGGTACATGACTCTTTGAATTATGGTTTTCTCAGGGTATATGCCCAGTAGTGGAATTGCTGGGTCGTATGGTAGTTCTATTTGTAGTTTTTTAAGGAACCTCCATACTGTTCTCCATAGTGGCTGTATCAATTTACATTGCCACCAACAGTGCAAGAGTGTTCTGTTTTCTCCACACCATCTCCAGCATTTATTGTTTCTAGATTTTTTGATGATGGCCATTCTGACTGGTGTGAGATGATATCTCATTGTAGTTTTGATTTGCATTTATCTAATGATTAATGATGTTGAGCATTCTTTCATGTGTTTGTTGGCAATCTGTATATCTT
>NC_041228.1:53403229-53406188 GCF_002837175.3 Physeter macrocephalus
ATTCTTGCCTCCTTTATCAAACATAAGGTGACCATATGTGCGTGGGTTTATGTCTGGGCTTTCTAGCCTGTTTCATCTATGTATAGTATCATGTCATCTGCAAACAGTGACAGCTTTACCTCTTCTTTCGCGATTTGGATTCCTTTTATTTCTCTTACTGTAGCTTTGTAGTATAGTCTGAAATCAGGGAGCCTGATTCCTCCAACTCCATTTTTCGTTCTCAAGATAGCTTTGGCTATTTGGGGTCTTTTGAGGTTCCATACAAATTGTGAAATTTTTTGTTCTAGTTCTGTGAAAAATGCCAGTGGTAGTTTGATAGGGATTGAAATGAATCCATAGTTTGCTTTGGGTAGTATAGTCATTTTCACAATGTTGATCCTTCCTATCCAAGAACATGGTATATCTCTCCATCTATTTGTATCATCTTTAATTTCTTTCATCAGTGTCTTATAATTTTATTCATACAGCTTTACCTCTTCTTTCGCGATTTGGATTCCTTTTATTTCTCTTTCTTCTCTGATTGCTGTGGCTAGAACTACCAAAACTATGTTGAATAAGAGTGGTGAGAGTGGGCAACCTTGTCTTGCTCCTGATCTTAGTGGAAATGTTTTTTTCTTTCACCATTGAGGACATTGTTGGCTGTTGGTTTGTCATATATGGCCTTGTTATGTTGAGGAAATTTCCCTCTATGCCTACTTTCTGCAGGGTTTTTATCATAAATGGGTGTTGAATTTTGTTGAAAGCTTTCTCTGCATCTATTGAGACGATCATATGGTTTTTCTCCTTCAGTTTGTTGATGTGGTGTATCACGTTGATTGATTTGCGTATATTGAAGAATCCTTGCATTCCTGGAATAAACCCCACTTGATCATGGTGTATGATCCTTTTAATGTGCTGTTGGATTCTGTTTGCTAGTATTTTGTTGAGGATTTTTGCATCTATGTTCATCAGTGATATTGGCCTGTAGCTTTCTATCGTTGTGATGTCTTTGTCTGGTTTTGGTATCAGGGTGATGGTGGCCTCATAGAATGAGTTTGGGAGTGTTCCTCCCTCTGCTATCTTTTGGAAGAGTTTGAGAAGGATAGATGTTAACTCTTCTCTAAATGTTTGATAGAATTCGCCTGTGAAGCCATCTGGTCCTGGGCTTTTGTTTGTTGGAAGATTTTTAATCACAGTTTCAATTTCAGTGCTTGTGATTGGTCTGTTCATATTTTCTATTTCTTCCTGGTTCAGTCTCGGCAGCTTGTGCATTTCTAAGAATTTGTCCATTTCTTCCAGGTTGTCCATTTTATTGGCATACAGTTGCTTGTAGTAATCTCTAATAATCTTTTGTATTTCTGCAGTGTCAGTTGTTACATCTCCTTTTTCATTTCTAATTCTATTGATTTGAGTCTTCTCCCTTTTATTCTTGATGAGTCTGGCTAATGGTTTATCAATTTTATTTATCTTCTCAAAGAACCAGCTTTTAGTTTTATTGATCTTTGCTATTGTTTCCTTCATTTCTTTTTCATTTATTTCTGATCTGATCTTTATGATTTCTTTCCTTCTGCTAAATTTGGGGTTCTTTTGTTCTTCTTTCTCTAATTGCTTTAGGTGCAAAGTTAGTTTATCAATTTTGTTTATCTTCTCAAAGAACCAGCTTTTAGTTTTATTGATCTTTGCTATAATTTCCTTCATTTCTTTTTCATTTATTTCTGATCTGATTTTTATGACTTCTTTCCTTCTACTAACTTTCAGGTTTTTTTGTTCTTCTTTCTCTAATTGCTTTAGGTGCAAGGTTAGGTTGTTTATGTGAGATGTTTCCTGTTTCTTAAGGTAGGATTTTATTTCTATAAAGTTCCTTCTTACAACTTCCTTTCCTGCATCCCATAGGTTTTGAGTCATCGTGTCTCCATTGTCATTTGTTTCTAGGTATTTTTTGATTTCCTCTTTGATTTCTTCAGTGATCACTTCGTTATTAAGTAGTGTATTGTTTAGCCTCCATGTGTTTGTATTTTTTACACATCTTTTCCTGTAATTGATATCTAGTCTCATAGCGTTGTGGTCAGAAAAGATACTTGATATGATTTCAATTTTCTTAAATTTGCCAAGGCTAGATTTGTGACCCAATATATGATCTATCCTGGAGAATGTTCCATGAGCACTTGAGAAAAATGTGTATTCTGTTGTTTTTGGATGGAATGTCCTATAAATATCAATTAAGTCCATCTTGTGTAATGTATCATTTTAACATCCCCTACTATGAATGTGTTACTGTCAATTTCCCCTTTTATGGCTGTTACTATTTGCCTTATGTTTTGAGGTGCTCCTATGTTGGTGCATAAATATTTACAATTGTTATATCTTCTTGATGGATCGATCCCTTGATCATTATCTAGTGTCCTTCTTTGTCCCTTGTAATAGTCTTTATTTTAATGTCTATTTTGTCTCATATGAGAATTGCTCCTCTGGCTTTCTTTTGATTTCCATTTACATGGAATATATTTTTCCATCCCCTCACTTTCAGTCTGTATGTGTCTCTATGTCTGAATGGGTCTCTTTTAGACAGCATATATATGGGTCTTGTTTTTGTATCCATTCAGCCAATCTGTGTCTTTTGGTGGGAGCATTTAATCCATTTACATTTAAGGTAATTATCGATCTGGGTAGAGTAATCTTGGTTGTAGGTTTTTTTCCTTCATCAATTTAAATATGCCCAGCCACTCCCTTCTGGCTTGCAGAGTTTCTGCTGAAAGTTCAGCTGTTAACCTTACGGGGATTCCCTTGTGTGTTATTTGTTGTTTTTCCTTTGCTGCTTTTAAAATGTTTGCTTTGTATTTAATTTTTGACAGTTTGATTAATATGTGTTTTGTCGTGTTTCTCCTTGGACTTTTCTTGTATGGGTCTTTCTGTGCTTTCTAGACTTGATTAACTATTTCCTTTCTCATATTAGGGAAGTTTTCAACTATAATCTCTTCAA
>NC_041228.1:53406249-53426364 GCF_002837175.3 Physeter macrocephalus
TTATTCTGCTCTGCAGTAGTTATTTCCACTATTTTATCTTCCAGGTCACTTATCCATTCTTTTGCCTCAGTTATTCTGCTATTGATCCCTTCTAGAGTATTTTTAATTTCGTTTATTGTGTTGTTCATCATTGCTTGTTTCCTCTTTAGTTCTTCTAGTTCCTTGTGAAATGTTTCTTGCAATTTGTCTATTCTCTTTCCAAGATTTTGGATCATCTTTACTATCATTATTCTGAATTCTTTTTCAGGTAGCCTGCCTATTTCCTCTTCATTTGTTAGGTCTGGTGGGTTTTTATCTTGCTCCTTCATCTGCTGTGTGTTTCTCTTTCTTCTCATTTTGCTTATCTTACTGTGTTTGTGGTCTCGTTTTTGCAGGCTGCAGGTTCATTGTTCCCGTTGTTTTTTGTGTCTGTCCCCACTGGCTAAAGTTGGTTCAGTGGGTTGTGTAGGCTTCCTGGTGGAGGGTACTAGTGCCTGTGTTCTGGTGGATGAGGCTGGATCTTTTCTTTCTGGTGGGCAGGTCCACGTCTGCTTGTGTGTTTTGCGGTGTCTGTGGCCTTATTATGATTTTAGGCAGCCTCTCTGCTAATCGGTGGAGTTGTGTTCCTGTCTTGCTAGTTGTTTGGCATAGGTTGTGCAGCACTGTAGCTTGCTGGTCGTTGAGTGAAGCTGGATGTTGGTGTTGAGATGGAGATCTCTGGGAGATTTTCGCCATTTGATATTACATGGAGCTGGGAGATCTCTTGTGAACCAGTGTCCTGACGTTGGCTCTCCCACATCAGAGGCACAGCACTGACTCTTGGCTGTAGCACCAAGAGCCTTTCATCTGCACTGCTCAGAATAAAAGGGAGAAAAAGTAGAAATAAAGCGGATAAAATAAAGTAAAATAAAGATAAAATAAAATAGTTATTAAAATAAAAAAATAATTATTCAGAAAAAAAAAAAAACGGATGGACAGAACCCTAGGACAAATGGTTAAAGCAAAGCTATACAGACAAAATCTCACACAGAAGCATACACATACACACTCACACAAAGAGGAAAAGGGGAAAAAATAATATATCCTGCTCTCAAAGTCCACCTCCTCAATTTGGTATGATTCGTTGTCTATTCAGGTGTTCCACAGATGCAGGGTACATCAAGTTGATTGTGGAGATTTAATCCACTGCTCCTGAGGCTGCTGGGAGAAATTTCCCTTTCTCTTCTTTGTTCGCACGGCTCCCAGGGTTCAGCTTTGGATTTGGCCCCGCCTCTGCATGTAGGTCACTGGAAGGCGTCTGCTCTTCACTCAGACAGGACGGGGTTAAAGGAGGAGCTGATTCGGGGACTCTCGCTCACTCAGGCTGGGGGGAGGGAGGGGTACAGATTGCAGTGCGAGCCTGCAGCGGTAGAGGCCGGCATGATGTTGCACCAGCCTGAGGCACACCATGTGTTCTCCTGGGGATGTTGTCCCTGGATCACGGGACCCTGGCAGTGGCGGGCTGCACAGTCTCCCAGGAGGGGAGGTGTGGATAGTGATCTGTGCTCGCACCAGTCTTCTTGGTGATGGCAGCAGCGGCCTTAGCGTCTCATGCCCGTCTCTGGAGTTCCTTTTAGTGGCACCCTTAATCCCCCTCTCCTTGTGCACCAGGAAACAAAGAGGGAAGAAAAAGTCTCTTGCCTCTTTGGTAGGTCCAGACTTTTTCCCAGACTCCCTCCCGGCTAGCCGTGGTGCACTAACACTTTCAGGCTGTGTTCACACCGCCAGTCCTCTCCCTGGGATCAACCTCCGAAGCCCGAGCCTCAGCTCCCAGCCCCCACCTGCCCCGGCGGGTGAGCAGACAAGCCTCTCGGGCTGGTGAGTGCTGGTCGGCACCAATCCTCTGTGCGGGAATCTCTCCACTTTGCCCTCCGCACCCTGTTGCTGCGCTCTCCTCCACGGCTCCAAAACTTCCCCCTCCACCACCCACAGTCTCCTCCCTTGAAGGGGCTTCCTAGTGTGTGGAAACCTTTCCTCCTTCACAGCTCCCTCCCACTGGTGCAGGTCCCGTCCCTATTTTTTGTCTCTGTTTTTTCTTTTTTCTTTTGCCCTACCCAGGTACGTGGGGAGTTTCTTGCCTTTTCGGAGGTCTGAGGTCTTCTGCCAGCATTCAGTGGGTGTTCTGTAGAAGTTGTTCCAAGTGTAGATGTATTTCTGATGTATCTGTGGGGAGGAAGGTGATCTCCGCGTCTTACTCTTCCGTCATCTTCCCCCTCCTGTCCTTACTTAAATTCTTGGAAAAATTTTTTTGTTTGTTTTGAAATCAAAGTTCTTCAGATTTTAGAACATGATATGTTACATATATTTTATTTTATATGACATTGCCAGCAGGTAAATACATAATATTTGGATTGCAGGACTTTAACTGTAGAGGGTTGGGCTATACAATCATTAAAGAATTTGAATGAATATTCAAAAAATTACCTACAAAGAAAATACGAGGGCCAGTTTAAACACATACTTAAAGTGAAAAATTGTTGCTATCTTGCACATGTCTATGAGAGAATTTTTCAAAACAAGGAACTTAGCTTTACATTTTTTAATGGCATGCATTTAACCTTGCTAGCAAGACAGAAAATAACCATATGAAAATGAAACATTACAGGTTAACCTCTTTTGTATGTATAATGGGAACACCTTAAAGATAATATTAGCTAACCAAATCTAGTGACATAACAGCACAATCAAGTTGGTTTATTAAAGAAATGAAGGCTAATTCAACATTAGAAAATTTATTAATGTGATGTAATTTACTGCATTTACAAATTAAAGACAAAAGTATGATCATCCCAATAGATGCATAAAATAATCATGAAAATCTTTCAGGAATTACAACAAAAAATACTTTAGCGACATAGGAACAGAAGAGAACTTTAATGTGATATAATCTAGAGAAGAAAATAACATTTAATAGTAAAATGTTAAAAGCAATTCTCTTTTAAATAAAGAATAAGACAAAGATACCCACTGTCTTGATTTCTATTCAGTCTTGTTCTAAACGGATTAGCCAGAATAAGAGGAAAGGAAAAGGCATACTGTTTTGAAAAAAAAAACAAAGATATCAGCATTCATGGAGATCATGTATGATCTCCAACACAGAAGCCCTTAAAGACTCTACAGACAGAATTAATTAGAGATTAGAAAACGGTAGCCAAATATAAGATAAACTCTATGGCATTTCCCTACACCAGAAAATCAGAGAAACTTTTATTTTAAAATATATGTTATCTATGAGTATAACCAAAAGTACAAGGTACTAAAAATACATCTCACAAGATATGTAAAAGATCTTTCTCAGAAAATCAGAATACTTTATTGAAAGACATTAATAACCTAAATAAATTGCATTATATGCAAGGATAGGGAGAACCAGTAATGTAAAGTTGTAAATTCTCCAACAAAATAATGTGAAAATTCACTGCAATTCCAGTTAAAATTTACACAAATTATTGTCATGGAACTTGACCAGCTGATTCTTAGATAGATGTGAAGGATTAAAGAGCAAGAATAGACAAGACAATTTTTGAAAGATAAGTTGTTGCATTTTATATAACAAATATCAAGATTTGGTAGGAATCTCCAGAAATGAAGGCCGTGTGATATTGTCACAGGGAAGAAAATAATAATGAATGATGAAAATCCTAACATATAAGGCAACTCATTTATGAGAGACATTGGAAATGAAAAAATAATTTTAATAATTGAGGTAGAAAAACTAATTAAGGCACATGAACAATCAAAAGAGAGAGGAAAATAATACAAAAATAAATGTTATATATTAAGTGGTGCTCAGGGGTATGAAGAATATTAAATCAGAGTAAAAGATGTTAAAAGGTGACAGCAAGAAGGTACTAGTTAGATAGTGTAGTCAGGGAATGTTTCTCTGAGTAGTGAACTGAAATGAGAGAATAAGTTATGTAAATATATCTAGAAACATCAGTAGTGAAGGACCTGAGGGAAAAGTGTTTTTGACAAGTTCAAGCAACAACAGGAAAACAGTGACAGAATGAGACAGAGAGTAGGTAGTAGAAGATGAGGTCAGAGGAGAATGTTGAGTGGGGGAGGGGTGCAGATCATATAAGACATTGAAGGTTCTGGGAAGAATTTTGGACTTATTCTAAGAGAGGAGGAAATTTATTGGTGGGTTTGAAGGAAATATACCTTACTTAAGATCTCATATATTTTTTTTAAATTGTGGTAAAATAAATATAACACTTACCCTCTTTTTTTGTAGGGGGGTGGTAAAAGGAAAAATATCTTTATTGAGGAAGCTGGCAATCCTTGGGAGAAGGTAGACTCAACTCCCAAAGAACAAACTCCCCATTGCCAGTCAGGGGGAAGAGCTTTTAAAGGGGAATTTCAGGGGTGCACAGGTGGGTGGAGGAGGGCTACATGCAGAATAGCACAGTTAGCTTTGACAATCATCTTGAAATTAATTGGTCATATGGTGGTCTGATCAGTGTCATCTTGATCGTTTTTTTTTTTTTTTTTTTTTTTTTTTATTTACTTTGAATTTAATTTATTTTTTTATACAGCAGGTTCTTATTAGTTATCCATTTTATACATATTAGTGTATATATGTCAATCCCAATCTCCCAATTCATCACACCACCACCACCCTCCAACACTTACCCTCTTAACCATTTTTTTTAAGTCTACACTTCAGTAGTGCTAAGTATATTCATATTGTTGTACAACAAATCCCCAGAACTTTTTCGTCTTGCAAAACTGAAACTCTCTTCCTATTAAACAATGATTCTCCATTTCCCCCTCTCCCTAACTCCTGGCAGCCACCATCTACTTTCTGTTTCTATGAGTCTGACTACTCTAGATGCCTCATAGAAGTGTAATCACACAGTATTTGTGTTTTTGTGACCGGCTTATTTCATTTAGGCTAATGTGCTCAAGGTTCATCTGTGTTGCAGCATATGTCAGAATCCCCTTCCTTTTTAAGGCTGAATTATATTTCTTTGTCAGTATATACCATATTTTGTAAATCCATTCATCCATCAATGGATATTTGGATAATAAACTTCTACCTAGTGTCTACTGTGAATGATGTCACTATGAACATGGGTATACACGTATCTCTTTGAGATCCTACTTCTAACTCTTTTAGATATATAACCAGAAATGGAATTACTGGAGCTGATATGACTTATTTTAAAAGGATCATTTTGCTTGCTGTATGTAGAAAGACAAAGTGAAAGCAGGGGACCAGTATGACTGCTATCCCAAAATCCAAGATAGTGATGATGTTGTTTTGGGCTAGAACTCTAATGGTGTAGGTGACGGTAAAAATGGTCAGATTCTGGTAGAGTCAGTTGAATGTTTTTCTGGATTAGAAGAGGGGTCTTAGAGAAAGAGAGGAGTCCTGATGACTCTAAGTGGTTGGCTTGAGCAATTACAGGAAAGAGGCAGAAAAGGGGAATAGTAGGGGATGTTCACCCTAGAGTGTGGGGATGATCAAGAACATGGTTGGATATTAAAGTGGACACATCAAATAGTCAATTGTGTATTTTTCTTTAATTGACAGTAAAGTTAAGTGCTAAAGCTGTAAATTTGGGTATTGTCCTTGGTGTGTAGGTGGTATTTTAAAGTGAAATCCCCTAGTGAGCGAGTACAATCCTCCTTAGGTATTTGTGGGGTGTTGGCTCCAGGACCCACATGGATACAAAAATCCACAGATGCTCAAGACCCTTATATAAAATGGCATAGTATTTGCATATAAGGTATGCACATCTTCCGATATACTTTAAAGCATCTCTTAATTACTTATAATACCTAATACAATGTAAATGCTATGTAAATAGTTGCCAGTATGTGGCAAATTCAAGTTTTGCTTATTGGAACTTTCTGGAACTATTTTTTTTTTGAATATTTTCCATCACAGTTGGTTGAATCTGCAGATACAGAATCTGTGAATATGGAAAGCCTACTGTATAGATGGAGAAAAGAAGATGTTGAAAGAATGAGTCCTGGAGCTAGCTGACATTCAGGGGTTGAGAAGAGGAGAATAATCTGACATAAGAATGAGAGAAGAAAGGGTAGTGAAGGATAAGAGAAGCAAGGTGAGTGATGTGCCTTGGAAATCAAAAGAAGAAAACTATTATATCAAAGAGGTAATGATAAAACATTTTGAAAGCTGATGACATCAAAGTAGTTAGAAGAAATTGAAAATGGCCTTTACACACATGAAATAAGTTAATTGTACTTAATTAAAAGAAATGAAATTTCAAATTACATTGAGATACTACCTATTATCTATCAGGTTGGTAAGCATCGAAAAATTTGACAACATTCCCTGATGCAGAAGCTGTGAAGAAACAAACACTCATATATTTGTGGTGGGAATGAAAATGTTCTTGCCCCTATAGAGAGAAATTGAGCAAGAATTAGCAAAATAATATATGCATTTATACTTGACCCAGTCGTATTTAGGAAACCATTAAAAATATGCTCTGGGAAGAAATTATAAAATGTATGACCAGAGACTAATTTTCAATGCCATTTAAGAAAAAAAAAACAAAAAACAAAACCTACCACCCAGGAGAGAGCTGCTCTATTTAAAAGTGAAAAAAACAAAAAAACTAAAAGGCTTATCTGGATTCTACTTAGAATAAAGCAACGATATGAACACAATTTTTAGATAATTGGGGAAATTTGGTTGTAGACTGGATATTATTTTATTTTGTTCTTAATTTTGTTACTGTTTCTTCTGTTAGATGTGATCATGTATTTGGGGGTTTTGGCAGGAAAATGTTTATTTTTTTAGAGCTGCATATTGAAGTAGTGATAAACTTGGGAATTTGCTTTAACATATTTTGGCTTCACGAGCTATACATATTTTAGCAAATAAAAAAAGAGAAATGTGACAAGATCTTGACAGTGGTTAAATTTGAGTGACAGGTGAGGGGCATTGTTTGAATATATAAGGACTTAACATTATGTGTTCCAGGTTCATCTAGTTTGTGGCATATGGCAGGATTTCCTTCTTTTTAAAGGCTGAATAATATTCCACTATATATATATAAATCCCATTTTCTTTATTCATCCATCCATCAGTGGACATTTACATTGTTTCCAGATCTTGGCTGTTGTGAATGAACATGAAAGTGTAGATACCTTTTTAAGATCCTGATTTACCCGCTTCGGATGTATACCCAGAATGAGATTGCTGGATCATATTGTAGTTCTATCTTTAATTTTTTTTTTGAAACTTCATACTATTTTCCACAGCAGCTGCACCATTTTCCATTCACTCCAAAAGTGTACAAGTAACAGAAGGACATATACTGCATGATTACACTTATAAGAGGTATCTGAAAAAGTCAAACTCATAGAAACAGGGAGTAGAATGGTGGTCTTCACCATTTCCAGATGGTGGTCTCCAGAGGCTGAAGGGAGGGGGAAATGAAGAGCTTCTGTTTAACAGTAAAAAGATTCAGTTATGCAAGATGAATAAGTTCTAGAGACCTGATATACAACATTTTCCTGTAGTGAACAATATTGTATCATGCACTTAAAAATTTGTTAAGAGAATAGATCTCATGTTAAGTGTTCTTACTACAAAACAAATTTAAAAAGAATGTATTTTTAAAATATATGTAAAGGCTACATGGGGTTTCATTGTATTATTCTTTCTACTTTTGTGTATGTGTGAAAAATTAATAATAATTTTAAAATCTGCTGATACTAAGTAATAAGAGTACAAAATGACTGTTGGCATTGCCATTGCAGTGGTGACTTTCACAGATGCTCACAGTGGTTTATGTACAACCAAAAGAAATTAGGCCAAGAGGAATTATCAAGAGAGACAACAGGTGAGTCTTTGGAATAATGATGTAGAGGGCAGTAAAGAAACGGAGAATAATATAGAGTGATATGTGAGATCAAATTCTATTTAAAAATTTTTTTCAGTTGAATTATTTCAACATGATTTGATGGAGTCAGATTATTCTCTCCCCAATAAGAAAATGTAGTCAGAAGTTCTCTTGTAAAACATGTAATTAGGATGAGTAGGGTTAGAGAAATTGAAAAAGATAAACTTTTGTGTTTATCTCAAATGGGAATGGTTTTACCAATGGGGCCAAAATACCTAAAACCCCTCAGGCAAAATGCTTTCATCCCTGGACACTTGGAAATGCCAATGCCTCTACTGCTATTCTTTCTCTAGTTTTCCTTAGGTTATCAATCGCTTTCTGTTTGTCACATTCTTTCTTTAAATACATGAATACTTTCAATTTTGTCCAGAATGTCTTTACTTCAGAGTACTGTTTCACTGGGAGACTTTGCATAACTCTTCTTTGTACCATTATGAGTTAATCTCAACTGTAACTCTCCAAGAGTGACATTAGTTTCTTTAAAAATAATAGCACAATAATTACTTCTTAGTTCTTGAAGAAGGCTTTATTTACTTCTTTCAAGAACAGTTTATAGAACTGTATTAAGATTTATAATAGTGTAATGAGCAGTTTATATTTTGAAATCACATGTTCATATTTATAAGACAAATATTTCAAATAGTCTTTTATATATAATCAAGTCTCCAGGGACAATATCAGACCTAATTCTCACAACTCATATAGAAGTGAAGTTGATATACTCTTTAAAATGTGTTAGGTGGCTCAAAAAATTGCCCTTATTTTGACAAAGCCTGTGATGTTAAAGATGCGTTTGCAAAGATTGACTATAATTTTTTTGTCAAATGTAGTGGTAGGAAAAAATAAATATTTTAAAACAAATATTTCAGTATAATTTTAATAACAGTGAACAATTATGCAAAATTTAACATTTGATTTATTCCCTCATAACATGTCAGTCTTCATTGTCCCAGGAATTTCCATCTCCATTTTTATAACTGATGAGGCCCAGGACCTTGGGATGGTCTTTAATATTTCTCTTTCTTTCATACCCTACATTTAGCCATCACAAAACACACTGACTGTATATGCAAGAGATATCTGGAACCCTACCACTTCTCCTCACCACTTTCTCTCTCATGCGGGTCCACACTTCCACTAAATCTTGCCCAGGTTGCTGTGATAGGCTCTCACTGGTCTCTCTGCTTTTGTTTTTACTCTTCCCCAAATAATGTAATGCGACACAGCAGCCAGAGCCATACGTTTAAAACTAAACATCAGATAATGTTACTTCTCTGCTCAAAATAACTCTATGAACTATTTCTCTCAGAGAAAAACCAAATTGTTTAAAATGGTCTACAAAGTCATTCATGATCTAGCCCACCTCCAAACTATCCCCCATCTCCTACCATACTTACCCTCACTTACTAAGCCACAGCCACAAGGATCTCCTAACTTTTTCTCAATACAGCAAACAATCCTACCCATGGACTTTGCACTTGCTGGTCCCTCTGTCTAGAATGCTCTTTCCCAGAAACCTGACATATTCTCTCCCTCATCAATTATATCTCTGCTCTAATGTCTTGCTATAAGAATACTGTACATTTCCTGCCTCAGACCTGGAAACAGACAGTTATCCAAGTAGCCCTGGTTCCTTTTAGTGGGAGATGGTATTTAGAGATCACAGTTTGAGAAAAGCGGTTTCATTCCTGATGGGTTGATCATGGTTTCAAGAATTTTTCAGTGAACAGAACTAGAAAATATATGAGTGTTCTATCTATCTATCTATCTATCTATCTATCTATCTATCTACCTATCTATATATCATCGATCTATCTAATCTATCATCTATCTATATGAACATATACACATATGTAGAAAAAGCCATAGATATGTATATATTTAAAAAATAAAGCATCTTTTGATTTTACCTGAAATTCCTATTGATATTCCGTAAATCTTAACCTCTATTTTTTACATACATACCTCCTCTCCCCCACATTGGATGTCTTGAATTGTAAGGATACTGGGGATGATAAAATTAGAAATGTTTATTTTGTGGTACATTACATACAAAGTACATTTAGAATAATAATAGCAATATTAGCACCAATTTAGTTTAAAAAAGTCATTTTTGTAAGTGCTCTCCTCATTCTCTATTATTTATTCATAGTTTTATTGTACCCATCATCAGAACATGCTGCTGATATATTTTATACTCTCACCTTTAAAGCCTACATTAATTTTGATTCTATAGGTAAATCACTATGTCTGTAATTCTTATCATCATTAATGACAAAGTTTTTGCAGTCATTTTGGTTGTCTGAAGCTGATTCTTTAGTAGATTTTCGGTGAAGGCTCATGGGGAAAACATTTCTTGAGATCTTGCATGCGGATGACAAATCTTCTGCAACCTTTATACTTGAAATTGTTGACTGAAAAAAATACACAACCTGAAAGTTGACAATTATGTTTTATTTGGTGAACAAAACTGAGGCTTTAAGTCTGGGGTGCAGGTCCTCAGATAGCTCTGAGAGACTGCTCCAAAGAGGTAATGGAGGAGACAGGATATATAGGAGTTTTTGCAACAAAGAACACCAAAAAAAAAAAAAAAATCAAAAGATTACTTTTAATTAAAGAAAACCAGATATCTCAAGATAAGAAATTAGCACTTTTCTAGGTATGGGAAGATACAAAAGTCTGGTCTTATTGAAATCATTCCTTTGATATGTACATCAGCTATCTGTGGACAGTATCCTGTGTTTTCCCATCTTGAGCCTCTTCAGGGTGCACCATTTGGGGGTGGCTGCAGTGGCTTATGGCTCAATGGCAGGCATCCTGTTTCTATCATGAGTTCCCTCAGGGCTCACATTTGGGACAGCTGTAATGTGATGGCTTGATGGCTGCAACACCCTTTGTTTACTGATATGGCAGGCAACATTTTTCACTCAGAAAAGTAATGTGAAGAGATAGATGGCATAGTTGGAGGACTTGGAACTCACTTCCCCCCATGAACACATCAAAAATACACATACACATAGAGCATTCTCACTGAAAACTAACTGGAAACTGACAGAAAGACTCCTGTGCAGCCAAGGTTGTAAGAAAGATCCACATGGAATTGGGTAGGAAGGGAAGATAATAAATCAGGTAAGGATATGTGTGTCTGGGAGGGGTCTTAGAGGGAAAGGGAGATCACAGGGGTGTGTAACTGCCCTGGGGAGGGAGCAGGCTGAGCCACATGTGGGGTGCCCACAGCCATGGAGTCTGATGCAGGGAATATGAGCCCCCTTGTTTGATTGGTGGGCCAGTGGGACTAACAGGACAGCTATGGGAAGCTTGCACTCACTTGTGAGGAGCACATGCACACTGACTTGTTCCAGAGGTGGGGCAGAGATGGTGGATTGAAAATGCTCTAGTGGCTTCCCAGTTTCCTGCGACCACCGATCATACACCCCAGCCTAAGCTGAACAAATGCTCCAGACCTGTTTACTTCATGTCACATGTCCACACTAGAGCAAGGGCTACCAAGACTGAGGATAGAGTTTGGCCATGGGACACACTTAGACCCAAAGCAGTGTCTGAGTGGGGAAGGGACAGCCATTACTGGTACTTGCATGGGCAGTGCATCAGAGGCAGCCCAAACCTCTGTCTGTGGCTAGACCACCAGAGCCTTCAGCCCATCACAAGCCAAGAGCTCACACAGACCCCTCTTGTTCCAGCACTGCTCCCCTCTGGGGCAGGGGTGCTGGCATTGGGAGAGGGGAAATCACACATTTGAAGGGAACAGAGTCAGCTTGGACCTGACCCTAAGGGCTTCTGCTCCAGCAACTTGGGATCTGCCCCTGCTCCTGATAAGGTGGTGATGGCCACTGAGCAGAGGGAAACCCCACCTCACACATGGTTCTGGGCCTTAGTCCCTCCTCCAGCCCCACCTCCTACTAATGTGATAGCTGACAGCACTCCCTGAGGAAAAACATAACTTGTGTTCACAACAAATCCAGATCTCCCACCAAAGCCTGAGAACACGCAGACTATATAGGGATGCTCCCACATAAAGACACTGCTTCAAGAATGCAATGGGTAACTCTTTCACCTAAAAAAGTTACGCAAAATGAGAAAACAGAGGAACTGGTCTCAATTGAAAGAGCAAGAGAAAACCCCTGAAAAAGTAAATTACTAAACAAAATTAAATAATTTACCAGATAAAGAATTCAAAGCACTAGTAATAAAGATGGTAACTGAGTTAAGAAAAGAATATATGAATACAGTGAGAATTTTAACAAGGAACTAGAAAATATAAAAAAGAACCAGTCATAACTGAAGAATACAATAAATGAAATGATAAAAACACTAGAGGGACAGATGACTAAGTGATACAGGAGAACACATGAATGATCTGGAAGAGGGAAGAATGGAAATCATCCATTCAGAAGAGCAAAAAGAAAAAACAAATCAAAAAAATGAGAACAGTTTAAGAGATCTCTGGGATAACATCAAGTGTATCAACATTCACATTATAGGGATCCCAGAAGGTTAAGATGGAGAGAAGAAGTTGGAAAATGTATTTGATGAAATTATGGCTGAAAACATCCCAAACCTAAAAAGGAAACAGATATCCAGGTATAGGAAGAACAGAGGTCTCAAATAAGACGAATCCAAATGGACCAACACCATAATTATATCATAATTAAAATGGCAAGAGTTAAAGAGAGAATTCTAAAGGCAGTAAGAGAAAAACAAAGAGTCATATACAAGGTAACCCCCAAAAGGTTATCAGTTGATTTTTCTACAGAAACTTTGCAGACCAGAAGGGAGTGGCATGATATATTCAAAATGCTAAAAGGGAAAACCTGCAACCTAGGATACTCTGCTCAGCAAGATTATCATTTAAAATTAAAGGGGATAAACATGAAGATGCAAAGTAGGACATCAAAAACACAAAGTGTGGGGAAGCAGAGCAAAAAATGTAGGTCTTTTATAATGTGTTTGAATTTAAATGACTACCACTTTAAAATAAGTAGATATAGTTATAGGTCAACATATATGAATCCCATGGTAACCACAAATCAAAAACATACAATAGATACACAAAAACCAAAAAGAAAGGAACACAAGCATAACACTACAGAAAATCATCAAACAAATGAAAAGGGAAGAAACAAAAGAAGAACTGAGTAGATAACTACAAAACAACTGGAAAACAAGTAATAATATGGCAATAACTATATACCTATCAATAATTAATTTACATGTCAATGGACTAAATGCTCCAATCACAAGGCATAAGGTGACTGATTGGATTAAAAACAAGACCCATGTATATACTGCTATCATGAGACTCACTTCAGATCTAAAGACACACACAAACTGAAAATAAGAATGGAAAAAGATATTTCATGCAAACAGAAACAATAAGAAAGCAGCAGTAGCAATATTCATATCAGACAAAATAGACTTTAAAACAAAGTCTTTCACAAAAGACAAATCAGGCATTATATAATGATAAAAGGATCAGTACGAGAAGAGGATATTACACTTGTTCACATATATGCACCAAATACAAGAGCACCTAAATATATAAAGCAAATACAAGCAGATATAAAGGTAGAAATGGAAATTTCTAGAAACGTATAGCCTGTCAAAACTGAGTAAAGAAGAAACAATTTGAAGAGACTGTTCACTAGAAGTGAAATAGAATCTGAAAAACAAAATAAAACAACACACACACACACAACAAAAAAATCTCCCAGAGATCAACATTTCAGACCCAGATGGCTTCACTAGGAAATTTTACCAAACATATGAAAAAGAATTTAGACATATCCTTCTCAAACTCTTCCCAAAAATTGAAGAGGAGAAAACACTCCAAAATTCATCCCACTAAGCAACCATTATCCTGATACCAAAATCAGACAAAGACACCACAAAAAAAAATTATAATAATAATTAAGGGCCAATATCTTTGATGAATATAGATGCAAAAATCCTCAACAAAATATTAGCAAACTGAATTCAACTATATATTAAAAGGATCATATAATATGATCAAGTGGGATTTATTCCAGGGATGCAAGGATGGTTCAATATTTGCAAATCAATCAATATGATAAACCACATTTACAAAAGAAAGGATAAAAATCACACGATCATCTCAATAGACTCAAAAAAAGCATTTGAACAAAATTCAACATCCATTCATAGTAAAAACTCTCATGAAAGTTGGTGTAGAGGGAACATATTTCAACATAATAAAGGCCATTTATGTCAAAACCTTAGCTAACATCATATTCAACAGTGAAAGACTGAATGCCTTTCCTCTAAAATCAGGAACAAGACAAGTATGCCTAATCTCACCATTTATATTTAACAAAGTATTGGAAGTCCTAACCTTAACAATCAGACAAAAAAGGAATAAAAAGCATCCAAATTGGAAAGGATGAAGTAAATTTGTCACTATTTGCAGATGACTTGACACTATATGTAGAAAATCCTAAAGTCTCAACCAAAAAAAATACTAGAACTAATAAATGAATTCAGTAAAATTGCAAGATACAAGATTAATATACAGAAATCTGTTGTTTTTCTATATGCTAATAATGAACTTGGAGAAAAAGAAAGTTTAAAAAAATCCAGCTTAAAATTGAATCATAAAATTTCAAATACCTAGAAATAAACTTAACCAAGGAGGTGAAGGATTTATACTCCGAAAATTATAAAACATTGAGTAAGGAAATTGAAGGTGATACAATGAAATGGAAAGATATCTTGTGTTCTTGGATTGGAAGAATTAATATTGTTAAAATATCCATAGTACCCAAAGCAATCTACAGATTTAACACAATCCATATCAAAACACCAGGGACATTTTTTGCAGAGCTAGAACAAATGAACTTAAAATTCTTAATGAACTATGAAAAACCCTGAATTGCCAAAGCAATTCTTGAGAAAAAAGAACAAAGCTGTAGGTATCAACTCCCTGACTTCAGACTATACTACTAACTTACAGTAATCAAAACAGCATGGCACTGGTGCAAAAACCGAATTATAGATCAGTGGAACAGAATAGAGAGCCTGGAAATAAACCCATGCACCTGTGTTCATTTAGTCTAAATAAAGGAGGCAAGGATAAACAATGGAGAAAAAGACTCTTCTGTAAGTGGTGCTGGGGAAACTGGATAGCTACACATTAAAGAATGAGATTAGAACGTTTCCTCGTACCATATATACAAAAATAAACTCAAAATGGATTAAAGACTTAAATGTAAGACCATAAAATCATAAAACTCCTAGAAGATAACATAGAACACTCTTTGACAGAACTCATAGCAATATTCTCTTGGATCTGTCTCCTAAGGCAAAAGAAATAAAAGCAAAAATTTAAAAAATGAGACTTAATTATACTTAAAACCTTTTACACAGCAAAGGAAATTATTGACAAAATTTAAAGATAATCTACCAAATGGGAGAAAATATTTGCAAATGATATGACCAAAAAGAGTTAAGATCCAAAATATATAAATAACTCATACAACTCAATATAAAAAAAAACCAATTCAAAAATGGGCCAAAGACCTGAATAGACATTTTTCCAAGGAGGACATGCAGTTGGCCAACAGGCACATGAAAAGATGTTCAACATCGCTAATCATCAGGGAAATGCAAATCAAAACCACAATGAGATATCACCTCACACCTGTCAGATTGGCTATCATGAAAAAGTCTCCAAATAACAAATGCTGGTGAGGATGTGGAGAAAAGGAAACCCTTGTTCAGTGTTGGTGGGAATGTAAGTTGGTGCAGCAGCTGTGGAAAACAGTATGGAGGTTCCTAAAGAATCTAAAAATAAAGCCACCATATGATCCAGCAATTCCATTCCTGGTATACATCAGAAAAAAAAAGAAAACACTAATTCAAAGAGATACTTGCACCCCAATGTTCATAACAGCATTATTATTATACAATAGCCATGATGTGGAAGCAACCCATGTGTCCATCAACAGATGAAGAGATAAAGAAAATGTGTATACACACACACAAACACACACACACACACACACACACACACACAAAGGAATATTACTCAGTCATAAAAAAGAATGAAATTCTGCCATTTGCAACAAAGTGGATGGATCTAGAGAATATTATCCTTGGTGAAAAAGACAGAGAAAGACAAATATTGTATGTTGTCACTTATATGTGGAACCTGAACAATAAATCACAAATGTATACAATAAAACAGAAACAGGCTCACAGACATAAAAAAACAAACTAGTGGATACCAGTGGGGATAGGGAAATTGGAGGGACAAGATAGTGGTATGGGATTAAGAGATACAAACTACTATGTATAAAATAGATAAGCAATGGGCATATATTTTAAACACAGGGAAATATATCTATTATTTTGTAATATCTTCAAATGGAGTATAATCTACAAAAATATTGAGTCCATATGTTGTACACCTGAAACTAATATAATATTGTAAAGCAACTATACTCATCAAGAAAAAAGGTATCCTTAAATTTATATAACACAACAGAAAATCTAGATTATATTCATCATATTAATCAACATGAAAGTAAAAGTTAAATGAAAAGATTGAAATAAATAGAATTTTCTAGGATTGTTGATATTATAAAGTTACAAAGAACACATTACTTTAGGGAAAAAAAGGAAGGTAATGTTGTTCTTAAGTAGAGAGTACTCATGTTTCCTAACCAAGTCTATAACATGATTTCAGTAATTTAGGTTGATTTCCTTAAAGATTTGCTGTTCAAAATTCCCTAATTTCTGTGCAAATTCTCCTCCAAAAACTTAGTGCTACTGAGAGACACACAATTTGTGATGATTTTTAATATTTTAAGACATTTAAAACCATGCTGGATGAAAATTCTTTATGAAATCTGATGTGAAAACATGGATTGTTTTCTTATTTTAACAACAGCCAAAATTTGTCAACATCATTATGGTATTCAGCTTTGATACCTTATCATCTTTTATTAGAGTTTAGTAATTTGGATTATTTGATTTATTATAATATACTCCCTTATGAGTAACTCATTATCTCTTCCTCTTGCTTCCCTCCACCAAACCTGTGTATCCTGCAGGATATCTATATTGATTGCTGTGATGCCATACAAACAGTCAAGCATTGCAGAAACTTAGCGTCATTCTTAAATCCTTTTCCTTTCGTACTGTTTTCAATTGACCAAGCAGTTTTGTGGATATTTATTATTAAACATTTCTTTTTTCCCACTATTTTCTATCCCTATAGTCAATATAAACAATTATGACATTATATTTTATCTAGGTTGTTGAAAGGAATGACCATTATTATCATAGCTTTGTCTACCCCCTATTTTCAGCCCAATCTATCCTCCTCCCTTACTGTTGACATAATAATCTTTCTAAAATACAAATGATCATGTGAAACCTCTGATATAAAGCACTAGCAAATCTTCTTCACTAATAACATAAAGTTACATTTATTAGCATGGCAAAAAATACTCATCAAAATCCAGTATTTATCTACAATTCCAGTCCCATTCACCACTTTTCTCTCTCTCATATCCCATATTCAGATGTGGATAACAATTTTTAGTTCCCTGAAAATACACTTACACCTTTGTACATGTTATATATGACTAGACTTATTTTTGTCTCCAGATTGACCTCAATTCTGTTCATCCTTTAATAACTATATTATTTTTTTCTCTTCTTTGAAGACTTATCCTGTCATCCTAGCCAATGTCAAATAGTTTATAGCATTTGACATATCCACTCACTTAATTTTTAAAATTCAATTTCTCCTGAGTTCTACCAGCTCATGGTTTAATTATTCCTGTTAACTTGCCATATTAACCCTGAATTTTTATATCTGTGCTTTGGTCTTTTATACATGCAATTTTTTGTTATTTCATATACATATGACTGTATGAGCATTTCATTTCATTCATGAGCATTTCATTTCATTTACAGTGTGAAGAGATTTTTCTGTCCAGTGTTTTTTACTTGTCATTGACCTTTCATGTTCCCTTTCTCCTTTTGTCATGGAGCATCTTATACTCCCTTTGGTTTCTTTGTGATTATTACTTACCTTTCTATGAGGTATATTCTTCTTAAACCAAGATGTTTATGTTGAGAAGAGAGTAAGCTTAGTTTCTGGCTAGTACAAAACCTCTGTGACACATATTTGTGTGTGTGTGTGTGTGTGTGTGTGTGTGCGTGTGTGTGTGTGTGAGGCAGGAGTGGATCTTTCAGGTGTCATACCTCTCCATGCAACAACAGAGCTTGGAAGCCATAGATGTGCTGACAGCATTGTCTTCTTCACCACACCTCCTCTACAAACCTCTTTCTGCAAATCTGACTTGTCTGTTGGTTCAGGGAAGTTCTTACGGCAGGTGCCTGTAATGATGTTCATTGTTCTAAACAAGGAGTTATTTGTTTTTAGGCGTGTGCCATCTTCCTCAGAGTAGGATTCTCTACCAGCAATGTCTGATGGACATGCTCTCTCAAAGTCTTATTTCTTTTTGACCTTGATTGCTATTGTAGTCCAGGAATATAGATAAATCTTAATTTCACAGAAGATGATATTTGGTCCTTGCTCTTCTAATCAATTGCAAGTTATTTCTGAGAAGGGAAATAGGGGATGCCATCTTTCCTCTGCTATACCAGAATAAAAATGAATTCTCTGTACTCAAATTATTAATTACAAATGGATTTGATATTATAGACTGAAGGCATCTTGAGGATAGGAAACTTTATATCATATATATATGTTTGAATCCACATTGCACGGTCTCTAGATCTATTTGAAATGCTAATGCAGACTAACTGATGAACGAGCTTAGATAAGTAGAGAGGATGGTGGTGGCACTACAATTTGAAGCCATTATAGCCAGAGGAAAAACAAATTAAGATGTGTATGGCATCTGGGAATCAGTTTATTTTACCGGAATGTGTTTATATTACACTCAAGTGTAATTTTGTATTTTTTCAATTTCTCAACTTTAAGAATAACTATTTTTTTGTTTGAAGTTTTTTAAGCTTTTAAACCATTTAATCCTAGAACCAATTAATCCTTCACAGTACACAGAAGATATGCTCAAAGGTGAATCTATCTCTCTCTCGCTCTCTCTCTCTATATACACACATATATAATCACTGTTGAGCATAACTTAAATATAATATAAAATATATGATATATAAAATAAATATAGTATTTTATATTGTATACTATATAAATGCATATTGTCTAAAATGTGTAATATTTTACATATTTCTGGAGATTACATATATTATAAGATAATAATATTTATAATAAAATAATAATATATATAATCTCCAGAAATCCAGGTAGATAAAGAAGCATCTGGCAACTTTTACTTGACATCTTTAAAAAAGTTCTTCCTAACCATTCACCCAGATATAGATAGAAATATCTGGTCTGTTGGACTCTTTCCAGTCTATGTTTATGCTTGCCTCATTCAGCAAATATCTATGAAGAGTACTCAAGGTATCCATAGAATGTGCCAGCTTGATATAATTCATTAACTTCAAAAATTCAGAAGAATAATATGGCCAAAACTTTAAAAAAATACTTAAAAATTTTTTTTCTACCAATGTTTTATTTATTTATTTATTTATTAACATCTTTATTGGAGTATAATTGCTTTACAATGGTGTGTTAGTTTCTGCTTTACGGCAAAGTTAATCAGTTATACATATACATATGTTCCCATACCTCTTGCCTCTTGCATCTCACTCCCTCCAACCCTCCCTATCCCACCCCTCTAGGTGGTCACAAACCACCAAGCTGATCTCCCTGTGCCATGCGGCTGCTTCCCTCTAGCTATCCACCCTATGTTTGGTAGTGTATAAATGTCCATGCCACTCTCTCCGTCACAGCTTACCCTTCCCCCTCCCAGTATCTTCAAGGCCATGCTCTAGTACGTCTGTGTTTTATTCCCATCCTACCACTAGGCTCTTCATGACTTTTTTTTTTTTCCTTAGATTCCATTTATATGTGTTAGCATACAGTATTTGTTTTTCTCCTTCTGACTTACTTCACTCTGTACGACAGACTCCAGGTCCATCCACCTCACTACAAATAACTCAGTTTCATTTCTTTTTATGGCTGAGTAATATTCCATTGTATATATGGGCCACATTTTCTTTATCCATTCATCTGTTGATGGACACTTAGGTTGCTTCCATGTCCTGGCTATTGTAA
>NC_041228.1:53426431-53426906 GCF_002837175.3 Physeter macrocephalus
CACTGAGGTTGCCTCCATGTCCTGGCTATTGTAAATAGAGCTGCAATGCACATTTTGGTACATGACTCTTTTTGAATTATGGTTTTCTCAGGGTATATGCCCAGTAGTGGGATTGCTGGGTCATATGGTAGTTCTATTTGTAGTTTGTTATGGAACCTCTATACTGTTCTACATAGTGGTTATATCAATTTACATTCCCACCAACAGTGCAAGACTGTTCCCTTTTCTCCACACCCTTTCCAGCATTTATTGTTTCTAGATTTTTTGATAATGGCCATTCTGACCGGTGTGAGAGGCTATCTCATTGTAGTTTTGATTTGCATTTCTCTAATCATTAATGATGTTGAGCATTCTTTCATGTGTTTGTTGGCAATCTGCATATCTTCTTTGGAGAAATGACTATTTAGGTCTTCTGCTCATTTTTGGATTGGGTTGTTTGTTTTTTTGGTATTGAGCTGCATGAGTTGCTTATAAA
>NC_041228.1:53427590-53519798 GCF_002837175.3 Physeter macrocephalus
GGTGAGAGTGGGCAACCTTGCCTTGTTCCTGATCTTAGTGGAAATGGTTTCAGTTTTTCACCATTGAGGACGATGTTGGCTGTGGGTTTGTCATATATGGCATTTATTATGTTGAGGAAAGTTCCCTCTATGCCTACTTTCTGCAGGGTTTTATCATAAATGGGTGTTGTATTTTGTCAAAAGCTTTCTCTGCATCTATTGAGATGGTCATATGGTTTTTCTCCTTCAGTTTGTTGATATGGTGTATCACGTTGATTGATTTGCGTATATTGAAGAATCCTGCATTCCTGGAATAAACCCCACATGATCATGGTGTGTATGATCCTTTTAATGTGCTGTTGGATTCTGTTTGCTAGTATAAAAAATACTTAAAATTTTTGATGCATAAATTGTGATCCAAAAGTTTGCCAGGAAAAAATTACTGTTATTTTATGCCAATAGAAGTTGGAGTAGTTTACGGTTTGGGGCCATGGCAAAGAATACCTCTATGAACATTCTTTTTCATGTATTTTGTACATATATTAACACATTTATGTTGGGTACATGCCAAGGAGTGGATTTGTTAGTTATAGGAACTGATTTTTAGATATGGTGTGGGGTAGGGATCAAGATTAATTGTTTTCCTTGTGGATATACAATTGATTCAAGGGTTAGTGACTAGAACATGTTTTACCCAATATACTTCAGGGTTACCTTTTCATAAATCAAGTGTCCGTAGTTGTATGAGTCTGTTTACTGTTTTGTTTTTGTTATTTCTCATGCAAACATATTACTTCTCTGTTAGTTGCTCAGTCCTTAAGTTAGATATACTGATAGATTAGTTTTTGTTGTTGTTTTCCTTGTTTTTGTTTTTTTGCTTTTATTTATTTATTTTTTAAATTGGAGTATAATTGCTTTACAATGTTGTGTTAGTTTCCGCTGTATGATGAAATGAATCAGCTATATGTATATATTTACCTACTCCCTCTTTGACCTCCCTTCCACCCTCCATCCCACCCATCCAGGATATTACAGAGCACCGAGCTGAGTTCCCTGTGCTTTATAGCACGTTCCCACTAGCTATCTATTTTACACATAGTAGTGTATATATATCAATCCTAATCTCCCAATTCATCCCACACTCCCTTTCCCTCCCTGTGTCCACATGTCTGTTATCTACATCTGTGTCTCTATTCCTGCCCTGCAAATAGGTTCATCTGTACCATTTTTCTAGATTCCACATATATGCATTAATATATGATATTTGTTTTTCTCTTTCTGACTTACTTCACTCTGTATGACAGACTCTGGGTCCATCCACATCTCTAAAAATGACCCAATTTCATTCCTTTTTATAACTGAGTAATATTCCATTATATATATGTGCCACATATTCTTTATCCTTTCATCTATTGTTGGACATTTAGGTTGTTTCCATGTTGGGGAACATGTGTCCTTTTGAATTATGGTTTTCTCAGGGTATATGCCCAGTAGTGGGATTGCTGGGTCATACTGTAGTTCTATTTTTAGTTTCTTAAGGAATATCCATACTGTTCTCCAGAGTGGCTGTATCAATTTACATTCCCACCAACAGTACAGGAGGGTTCCCTTTTCTTCACAACCTCTCCAGCATTTAGTGTTTGTAGATTTATTGATCATGGCCATTCTGACCAGTATAAGGTGATATCTCATTGTACTTTTGATTTGCATTTCTCTAATGATTAGTGATGTTGAGCATACTTTCATATGTGCCTTGGTCATCTGAATGTACTCATGGAGAAATGTCTATTTAGGTGTTCTGCCCATTTTTAGATTGGCTTGTTGGTTTTATTTATATTGAGCTGCATGAGCTGTTTGTATATTTTGGAGGTTAATCCTTTGTCCATTGCTTTGTTTGCAAATATCTTCTCCCATTCAGAGGTTTATCTTTTTGTCTTGTCTATGGTTTCCTTTTCTGTGTAAACGCTTTTAAGTTTAATTAGGTCCCATTTGTTTATTTTTGTTTTAATTTCCATTACTCTAGGAGGAGGATCAAAAAAGATCTTGCTGTGATTTATGTCAGAGTGTTCTTCCTATGTTTTTCTCTAACAGTTTTATAGTGTCCAGTATTATATTTAGGCCTTTAATCCATTTGGAGTTTATTTTTCTGTATGGTGTTAGGTAGTGTTCTAATTTCATTTTTTTACAAGTAGCTGTCCAGTTTTCCCAGCACCACTTATTGAAAAGGCTGTCTTCTTCATTGTATATTCTTGCTTATTTTGTCATAAATTAGGTGACCATAGGTGTGTGGGTTTAACTGTGGGCTTTCTATCCTATACCATTGATCTGTATTTCTTTTTTTGTGCCAGTACCATAATGTATTGATTACTGTAGCTTTGCAGTATAGTTTGAAGTTGGGAAGCCTGATTCTTCCAGCTCCATTTTTCTTTCTCAAGAGTTCTTTGGCTATTCGTGGTCTTTTGTGTTTCCATACAAATTGTAAAATTTTTGTTCTAATTCTGTGAAGAATGTCACTGGTAATTTGATAGAGATTGCATTGAATCTATAGATTGCTTTGGGTAGTAGATTCATTTTCACAGTATTGATTCTTCCAATCCAAGAACATGGTATATTTCTCCATCTCTTTGTGTCATCTTTGTTTTCTTTCATCAGTGTTTAATAGTTTTCTGAGTACGGGGTTTTTGTCTCCTTAGGTAGTTTTAGTCCTATGTATTTTATTCTCTTTGTTGCAATGGTAAATTGATTGTTTCCTTAATTTCCCTTTCTGATCTTTCATTGTTAGTGTATAGTAATACAAGAGATTTCTGTGCATTAATTGTGTATCCTGCAACTTTGCCAAATTCATTGATGAGCTCTGGTAGTTTTCCAGTGGCATCTTTAGGATTTTCTATGTATAGTATCATGTCATCTGCAAACAGTGAAAGTTTTACTTCTTCTTTTCCAATTTGTATTCTTTTTATTTCTTTTTCTTCTCTGATTGCTGTGGCTAGGACTTCCATAACTATGTTGAATAAGAGTGGTGAGAATGGACATCCTTGTCTTCTTCCTGATCTTCCGATCTTCAGTTTTTCACCATTGAGAATGATGTTTCTGTGGGTTTGTCATATATATATACTTTATTATGTTGATGTAGCTTCCCTCTATGCCGATTTTCTTGAGAGTTTTTATCATAAATGGGTGTTGAATTTTGTCAAAAGCTTTTCCTACATGTATTGAGATGATCATATGGTTTTTATTCCTTAATTTGTTAATATGGTGTATCACATTGTTTGATTTACATATATTGAAGAATCCTTGCTTTCCTAGGACAAATCCCACTTGATCATGGTGTATAATTCTTTCAATGTGTTGTTGGATTCTGTTTGCTAGTATTTTGTTGAGGACTTTTGCATCTATGTTCAACAGTGATATTGGTCTGTAATTTTCTTTTTTTGTGATTTCTTTCTGGTTTTGGTATCAGTGTGATGGCGGCCTTGTAGAATGAATTTGAGGGTGTTCCTTCCTTTGCAAATTTTTGGAAGCATTTGAGAGGGATAGGTGTTAGCTCTTCTCTAAAAGTTTGTTCGAATCTGCCTGTGAAGCCATCTGGTCCTGGACATTTGTTTTTTGGAAGATTTTTAATTACAGTTTTAATTTCATTACTTGTGATATGTCTGCTTATATTTTCTAATTCTTCCTGGTTCAGTGTTGAAAAATTTTACCTTCCCAAGAATTTTTACGTATGGCAAAAAAAAGGCAGAATAATAACAAAGAGCAAAAAATAAAATAAGATTTTAAAACTAACAGATATGTTAGAAAAAATAAAAATATAAATGAAACAACAACCAGAAGGTAAAACAGAACCACAATAGCAAAAAAGAAAAAAAAAAAAAAAGACCAGAAAAGACCTTGGCTGGGGGGGTTTGTGCTTAGGTGGAGGAGGTGCTTACATCGGGCAGGTCTTAGGTGGGGACGGGGTCTAGATCTAGAACCCACGTGGCCAGAAAAGGCCCTAGGGGGCTTGGTGGTGGTGTGGGGCAGGGCTTAGGCTAAATGCTGCCAGAGGGGCCCTGGAGTGCCTCTGGCTTTGGAGTACAGATGATCAGGCCCTGGACCTCAGCAGGCTTCCCAGAGCCCGAGTGGTCAGGGGAAACACTAACCACCTCTCCCCCATCCTCCAAACCCCCCATGGTCCCTCCAGGCATGGGGACCCCTCCTCTCCCACAGCCACCCCTCAGGGGCACTGGTCCCATCTGGCCTCCATTTCTTCTGCCCCCTCCCTCCCCCCCCATGTCCTACGTGGTCACTCTGGGGGTTCCTCCTATCCCCTTGGGTGTTGAGGTCCCCCATCAGCATCTCTTGGTAGGTGTTAATACATTTTCTCAGACAAACCATTAAGAACGCTGATAAATTATATTTCAAACCTGCCAAATCATAAGCTAAAGACATTTTATAGGGAAAATGGAATAACTAGATGATCATTATTAAACTGTATTCTCCTTAAAAACCACAATCTCGTTGTAAGTCTGGTTAGGCTCCTTCCCAAGAATGACGTACAAATGGACATGTTTTTCAGAGTGACTCTGAAATAATTGGTGTCTCTACTAAGACATTTTAGTAAGAATTCTAATTACTTCCCAGAGGGATAATAGATTCTACCCATTCATAAATTCTGTCAAAGCCCAGTTTTAGAACAATTTTCTTTCTTATAGATATATTTTTCAGCAAACAGTTGTAAATGTTCAATTACAGACTCCTGGATAGAAATGTTCTTATAGATTTTGAAATTGAGTACAGAATATCCTCTTTCTTTTTCAGCTTATTCTAATTTTAGTCGTCAAACCAGTCATTTAAAAGAGTGTTAAACTTTAAAAAAAAATTTCTTTTCCTCCTCCTTTTCATAAAGAGTGGCGGCAAAGCTCATGATTCAAACCAGTTAGAATGACATTGAGGATTTTGGATTATCCATATGTTGAAAATGTTCTACTATTTCAGCAAAACTTGAATTTAACAACCTGTATCTGAATTTTCCAAAAACAAAAGTAATTCATATGAGGAAAATAAAATAATTATCAATAGATAATATTTTATTTAATTCACTTTTATTTCAGATCTTGTCATTAAAAATATTATAACATGGAATTAAGTCAAAAGAGTGGGAGAAAATGAGTCAGTGGTTACACTTTTATCACTCCTACAACTTATTAAGAATAATACCATGACTAATGAGAATTTTTTAATTTGTGAAAGGATTGTTTTGAGGTGTTATTAGAAAACATCTGTTCATATATTCATTTATTTTAAAAACTCATTTCATGGGGTAGTGATTAGACCCTAGGTAGGTATTCTCTTTCTAACTCCTTCAAAAATAAAAGAACATAATATTAAACAAAGACATTAATTTTGCTTCAAAACTTCTTTACATTTTCTGATGATAAGGTAAAGTCAAATTTAAATGTCTTTCAAAGTAATCAATATAGCACTGCATTTATTTCCATAATGCAGAATTCTTGATATGCGTACTGTTAGCATGATTTTTACAATTGAACTGGTGCAAACAGAAAGTAAATCAGTCCTATAATCTCCAAACATGCTCTCTGGGCCTTGCATCTAAAACCATCTGGACACTATGACTGTATTCTATTTATTGCATACAAAAGCCTGGATCCTGCCGATGCATAAACAGTAATTAAACGCACAAGCCAACCATGCATGCCAGATCGGCGAGAACTATCCTTTGAGTATCTTACAGTTTCTATGCCAATGAACTTACTGAGAAATTGGCTGGTGATTAAAGATTAATGATTTATGGTTGCAAGTGAGGTTCATTTGCTGCTTACTGAAATATGTTTGACAGCATCTTTATGATTTTTTTAGAGTCCATATTCTTAGAGGTAATTATTCTTAAGAAAATATCTCAATTAATTTCCAAGATGAGTTTAAGGTATCATCATATAAAATCTTAAGATCTTAACATATAATTATCACACAGCATGCCTCTTTTCCAATACCTTCTTTGATAAGCAAGTTTACCTTTTATGCTTTTACATATAGATCTTACACTTTACATAGTGGAGAGAAGAGCTATTTAGGCTGTTTTTTCTAACTTTGCTTCTGTAATTCATATCTTCTTTGGTTGGTCACAGCCTGTGCTTAAAGTAAGAGGGCATGATGGATGAAAAAAATAACGGAGGCACTTACAAAGAAGACTAGTTTTCCCTTTGGTTAATCAGCACTTTACCTTTTAAAGATGTTTAGATTTTTCGAGAATTTATTGGTTCCCATGAGAAAGCAAGTGTTGGGGAGAATTATTCACTTAAGTGTGAGAATAAACTTGTACATGCTGCAGAGGGTAGAGGAACTCATAACTTATGTTTCAGAACAGAGTATATTCTTGAGTGCTACACCCTTAGAGCTTTGGAAATCTGTTAATTCCCCCCTACCAACATAACATATAATTTTCTTTATAAATGCAGTAAAGTATAACTAAAAAAATGACTGACCCCTTCAAAACATTAATGGTTCTATAAATACAGAACTAAAGTAATTTATAAAGGTGTTAAAATTAATTCTACCATTAAAATAAACCCCACATTACATTACATTATTACTGTAGTAACCTAACTCTGAACTTCTCTGAGTCAACAAAGTGAATCAATGGTGATGAATGATGATTACAGCCGAGCAGTGCATGGATTAAATGCTTGCCTAGTCAGGAAGGCATTTTCTTCCAGTACAAACAGGCTTGTCCTCACTAACCCTTTCTGGCCTCTGGACCTTCCCTTCTGTGAAGTTTTTTGGCTTGGGAGGCTAAGCCTTAGCAGGTACATATTTGGCAAAAGGTGCTTCTCCAATTAAATTCTTAAAATTCTCAATATCAACTTATTCACAGAACTATTTTGTTCAGAACCTTTGCAGAAATGTTTGTTCAGCTTCCTGGGTTTAACCTGGATTGCATTTTCTTCAAGAGGTATGTTTTTGCTGTGAATACCCTCAAAACACAAGTTAGTAGTATTTAAAGTCTCTCAGGTATTACCTCTAAGTTGATGCAACATACTGTCAAGGCCCTTGCTGAGAAGTGGCAAGTACTGCCCTGTGTTCTCTACTCAACATGAGATGAAAGTAAAAATAACTTAGATAAGATCCACAGCTTGGTTGTGGATCTTAATAAAGTCACTGCTTTATTTAACCAAGACTCTCTATTTTCTCAATGATATCCAAAGCCTTTTAAAAACCCGTAGTTTTGTCTAATATTTCTGCTCCAACTTTATAAGGTGAATTTTTTTCAGGCCTTATTTCTCACAGTAAATAAGAATTAGTGCTTTCCCTAGAGATAACAGAGATGAATCTGGCAGTAAATAAGATGTGCAGAGAGATTCAGATGCATTAACTAAATGACTCACATTGCCACCATTCAAATTTCTGTTTGGCAAAATTTCAATAATTATGTGACCTAGACTTCAGTGGTTACTGTCCAATTGTTGAAAGCAGAAATGCTGAATCTCTGAATCACAGGGCCTACTGTGCAGCCTGAAATTGTAGTTTAAAGCTATTCTAGGAAAAAAAGAGAAAAATATATAAAGAAGGCAGTGAGAAATACTAAAAAGCATGGATGTTTTCCATAATGAAAGCATGTAAGCTTCCAGATCTAACTGATCCAGACACTTTTATATTAAGAATCAATAAAATAAGAAGTGAGCAATTATTACCTATAGTGTAGGTGGAGAACTGCCTAAATAAACCCTGCTATAAACTGTAAAATGAACTATGCCAGTCCAGGATCCAACTAATATTTGGTTAAATAAGATCCAAGAAATGAAAGAGGTGAAAACATTTCAGTAAGCAATAAAATCAAAATAAATAATCTACTCAGAGGGAATGTTGGTAAAATATATTAAAAGTTTTAAACTATTCATGTGCTTTGACCCCAACATTTATTTTCTAGGAATTTTTCCTAAGAAATCATGGAAGTTATCAAATATTTGATTAAAAGGATGAATACATACGGAATTTTTGACTATAAAGGAAAATTGAAGAAACATAAATGGCAAATGACAGATGCCATGCATATGTTGAACATATTTAATAATATGGAGGAAATAACATAATTATAACTAGAAAAGGGGTTTACTAAAAATGCTGCATGAGTTTCTTTTTGTTGACTATAGGTGACAGGGACAAAACATTAAATCTTAAATATTAGTAATAACCCCAACTGCCTATTAAAGGTGATTCCCTAGAAAGGTCTTAAAATTTTTTTAATTTTATTTTGCAAAATGTTTTAAAGGGATGCACATAGGACATGCTGAGTGAATGAAAAGATGAGCCTCCTTAAGAAAGTGCATATATCAACAAGGACATGTTTGCTTGATAATTAAATAATCTTGGGCATACCTGTTAATATGCTCCAATATGACCTTGAAAGGGCAGGCGATTTTTCCTAAAACTCAAATACCTAGAAGAGTGACTGTCATGTAGTTAGTATTCTATAGATCAATCAATATTTGTTGATTGCATAAGTGAATGTTATTCTACTCAATTAAATTAAAAAATATTTATTCTGCTCTGAAAGTTAACCTGTGTCTTTAAGGTATTCTAATATGTTAGATTATTGTTTCTTTTTTGGCTATCAATCTTACTTCCATGTTCCTTTGACTGTATTGCTCTCATTTTCTCACACAATCTAGTTGCTGGATCACGAGTAACGAGAAAAATTATCTTGGCAAGAGGAAATTCTATGCAAGATATATACAGCATGGTTTATACAATTGTAAGTTTGAGAAAATCTCCCCAATTATTTATGACAAGTTGACCTAAGGTTTGGACAATAAACTGATATTTACACCTATAAAGGAAAAGTGTACTCACTCTGAAAGGCATTTTGAATAGAAAGATTTATAAGTACATATAGTTGATGCAAGGCATTTATAATTTTATGCATTTACATCTTGGGCAATTTAAATTTTCTTTATAGTTGCTTTATTTTCCATTGTTTTATTCTACAAAGAATGGATATTAACGAATGGCACTCAAAACAATAAAAAATAAATGTTTATTATAAATATTGGGATAAATTATTTATGAGTATACTCAGGTCTTAATATAATTGGTATACTGCCAAATTACTGTCAGATATTCGGTACTGTGCATTTATAAATTCACTGTTTCCTTTAAATACTAAAAAATTTATATTTGAAATATTTACATTAATTTCTTGTGCATGTAGATACACAAACACATGCATACTGCATTAACCCCTAAGAAGGCAAAAATATTTGAATCGAAAGTCTACATGGAACAATATGAAAATCTACATGGAATTGCTGTTTTCCTCTCAAAATATGATGCAGCTAAACTTATAGATTTTGTGTCCAGTGGAAGAATCAGACTCAAAATTACTTTGTAATTAAAGACAATTATGCACTTTAAAATGTGTTTTGACCAGCTTCCTCATCACTGAGTGTTGACTGCACCAAATGACTACTTTTAAAGAAAAGAGTATGAAAAGAGGAAAATAAATTTACAGTGGGGAAACCTGGCAAACATTACCTTGGCCGCGTGGTCAAGGTGACCATTGTCAGGGATAAGTCATGTTGATAATCTGTACTCTTACTATGCTGTGAGAAGAACACTTCACTTCTATGATATTCTTCCTAAAAACCTCTAACCCTAGGCTTACCAGGAGAAAAACATCACACAAACAGAAATTGAGAGCTTTTATATATAATAACTTCCTTCTATTCAAAAACCTCTCAAGGTCATGAAAAGCAAGGAAAACTTGAAAAACTGTCATAGACCAGAGGCAAGTAGAGAGATGTGACTGCTAAATGTAATGTGGTGCCCTAGATCCTGGGACAGAAAAAGATTAGTGAAATCTAAGTTGAATTAATAGTAACGAGCCAGTGTTAGTTGTTTCAAATGTACCCTGGTAGCATAAGATTTTATAATAGAGAAAGCTGGGTGAGGAGGTAAGAGAAATAGTTTTCCAACTTGTCTGAGAATCTAAAACTAATCTAAATTTTTTTAAGTTTATTTAAAAATGTGTTCTGACATCCCTGCATACTGACCAACTCACTAGAATACAACGCAAAGGAGGTAGAGAAGGAGAAATAAACAATAGAGGAATTAATACCTGGAAGGAAAATTTTCAGAAAATTTTAAATACTTTTTCCTATTATCAAGTGGTAAAGCCTGGTAAGATTGCCCTGCATCTTCAGATCCTGCCACCAGATTTGAGCTTTTTTAACATATGCTCATTAGTGATTTTTCCTGGAGGAAGAGACCTGCCTTCTGTAACCATATGTTAAACAGAAAATTTAAAAAGCCTGTTTCCTCAAAAAACAACATTTCATTGCCAGATAGTGGGGTATTGGTTTGAGATGACTCCTCTCTCCAGAAGCTTTTATACTCACAGCCTGTAATTGCTATTATCTGGATATTTCAGGGATTATTTCAGCAAGTTAGGCATGAAATCTCAAGATAATTGTTTCAATTATCCACTTTACTTTTGTTTCTCTACATATATTGTGCTTGGATTTGTTTTACTGTGGTATCTTAAGTATCAGAGTCATTATGCAAACCTTAAGAAACACTGAGAATCTTTATATGTTCATAACCATTTCCAAATCTCAGAAAACAGCTATAAGTTTAATCAGCACAACATGTGTTTGAGTTTGTGTGTGTGTGCATGTGAGGTGTGTTGGTGAATAATAAAATTTGAGTTCAGGGAGACAATTGCTTAATTAATTTAATTTTTGTCCTTCAAACTTTATTTTATTAGCTTATTAATTAAAATTGAGTACTGATAAGAGATGATTTATTGTTTTACCAGGATCCTATATATAAATATAGCTATTCCTATATATTGTGAAGAGACTAGTTCAACTTATAGGTTTCTCTATCATTATAATCATGTTTTCATTTCAGATATGATTTTCTGGCACCATTATGGTAGTTGTATTTCGTGTGCACAGGATGAAAATCATCTTTGCTCCATTAGTTAATATTACAGGATGTTAAAATGGCACTATTTTTGTCCTAGTTTTGGTTCAAGCTCCAAGGGCAAATACAAATCCATAGGTCATAAGTACTCCCACTTTCCAAATAACGTGGTGGGACTGGAAAGGAGCCATTGAAGACTGGCTTTGTAGACACGCAAACAGCTGACTTCCCTTCCCTTCCCCTCTGACACACCTTCCCGCCCACACCACCCTCATCCCCCACCTTTTTAGCTCATTGAATGAGCCTGAGCATTGCTAAGAACATTGCTGTTCAAAAAGGTGGACCTTAGGCCACTGGAAACGAACCTGCACCTGAGGGACCTCTGACCCTTTTTCTTCCTCTACTGTTCCCACCCAGCCTCTTTTGCAGACACTTTTTAATTGTGTTCCTTACTGCTGCCACAATCAGCATGATTGTATAGAATTCAGTTAAATCATTTACATACCAAGAGTTATATTAAAGCAGAATGCACAAATGAACATGTCATTTTTGTTATAATAAATATAAAATTTACAAACAAAAAAAAATACTTGATGTATTAAAGGATTGACGTTGAAGTGGCCTGAGGATTAGGGTGGGGATTTCTTTAGATAAGCTGCTGCAGTGCTGTGACAGGACCCACCTACCTCCCACTCCTGTGGGGATGAGCAGAGTTTGCTTGCTAATCACCCCAAACCCTTAGGGAGAGGAGCCCCAAGAAGGACAGTTAACCTGAGAGTTAACCTCAGATGAGAGTTAACCCCCTGTCTCTTGGATTTTGGGAAGCACAGTAGACAAATGTCTGAATTATGCCCATAACCAAATGGAACAAAAGGTAAGAGTGGCAGGAGGAGCCAGGGCAGCAGGGAACAGGCTCCATGGGGATTAATTTGCTAGCACTGATGGTGTATTCAAGGTCTGAAACCGCTAGGTGGTGTTTCAGGGGACTCCTAGGAGCTCTGGTTCTTTTTTTTTTTTTTTTTTTTGCGGTAAGCGGGCCTCTCACTGTTGTGGCCTCTCGCGTTGCAGAGCGCAGGCTCCGGACGCGCAGGCTCAGCGGCCATGGCTCACGGGCCCAGCCGCTCCGCGGCACGTGGGATCTTCCCAAGCCGGGGCACGAACCCGTGTTTCCTGCATCGGCAGGCGGACTCTCAACCACTGCGCCACCAGGGAAGCCCGGAGCTCTGGTTCTTTATGTCTCAGTGCAGAAAGAATTCTGTGAGAAGCAAAGTGATAGATAAGAAGTGATTTATTACTTTAATTATTGTGGTAGGCAGTCTCTACAATGATCCCCAATGATATCTGTGTCCTGGATTCGTA
The DNA here is from genome assembly GCF_002837175.3 of Physeter macrocephalus. Lineage (NCBI taxonomy): Eukaryota > Metazoa > Chordata > Mammalia > Artiodactyla > Physeteridae > Physeter > Physeter macrocephalus. The sequence continues at coordinate 53,439,849 of NC_041228.1, forward strand.
TCCCTGTGTGTGGGCTAGACTTATTTGACTAAATTTTACAAAGTAGAATTCCATAGAAATGATGGAAATGTCTTTTCTGAAATCAGGTTAAAGAAAAAAAAGACAGTGGCTTTCATCTTGGACACTCATTTATATGGAAAGCGAGAACAGAGAATGGGCAAGAGGTAATATTTAAAGACATAAATGGTGGATAATTTCCCAGATTTTAATACAGAGATGAGTCTTGGATAGCATTGAAAATATAGTCACATCTAGACACATTTTAATGAAATTGAAATTGTTGGGAAGAGAAACATAATTTTAAATTTGAAACAAAAAAAAATTGAAACAAAGGAAATTGTATCAACTTAAAAAAATCAAGGAAAGAGAGCAAACAAACTTTGGTGAATGCAAAATTTAAATAAACAAAGATAATTGTAAGTAAAAAAAATGATTTATTAGAATAGAATGCTTGTGAGGCTTACAAATGGGCAGGTAAGAGGGTGCTGTGCCCTGAGAACTTAGTGGGCTACAGTTTTATAATCAAAGGAAAATTGGGGAGGGGGAAAAGACCACCTTCTTCCAAATTCTTGAGTAGATGTCAAGTTTTCATCATCAGCTCCTCCTCCAGGTTGGCAGGGAATATTTCTTGTCCCTACATGGTAGAGCCAGGACTGTCATGGCACTATGGAAAAATTATATTGGGTCTCAGTACAATGAGGGTCTTTCATTTTGAAATGTCACCTTTCCATAAATTACTGTTTTTTATGTGTGCAAAGAGTATATCCTAGGGGTCATTAACTTACTGTGCTCACTGGGCAGGATGTAGGTCCCATGCCACCATTATTTTATTGTCTTGGGGTATGCTTCTGTTGCATGGTTTTGTTTTTAAGCAAAGCCTGCTTGGTTTTGTGGTTAAGCAAACCTGCATTCTTGAATGATCATTAACTTACAGGGGTCTCCCATACTTTTTCCTTTACTTACAATCCCCTAGTGGGGTTAACTGTTTAATTACCTACTTTGTCCCTTTACTCTGTCCATATCAGTCAGATGTAGAAATAGTGTCCTGGTCAGATGAGGTGACAGATGCAGACACTGATGGGTGATTTTAAGCAGCAAGCCAAAGACAGGGTAGCCCCTTCCCATGGCAGCTGCAGTTAGTATGACCCAGAAAGGACAGATGATAAGAAAAGAGTGTGCTTTAAACATATGATCAGGTCATAGGAAATGGAGATCAGATTAGATTGATACGGTTAAGTGTGACTTTTTCTTTCCCTTACCTCTATCCATCCCTTCCCTCTTCCTCTTCAGCCTTGGGTCAGTCAGAGGCAGCCTGAAGAGCAGGGGTGGGGAACTGGCTACCAGGAAAGAGAAATGTTACTAAGGACCCTCAACTTTCAGCCTGCCAGCCTGAAGCAGGTCCAAGGCAGCAGGGAGCTTTACCTTTTCAATGAAGGTGGGAGACATTCCTTCCCTTCCCTTCTCTGTCTTCCTCTCCCTTCCTTTTCCTTAACTAACTTTCCTTTCCTTTCCTGAAACAAAGAGTGGATACAGGGTATTGAACCTAAACTGGAGATTTACCTTTAAATGAAAGTTGGAGTTTATTTATTTTCGTCATACAGGACTGAATATACCAATCATTGAATCTGGAGGTCTTTTTATTATCTGAGATAATAAACTTGCACTAGATCTCATCCAGAGTCAGGGGAATAACCTAACCCACAGGAAGCGTTTGAATGGTCAAAGGGAGAATAATTAAGTGTTCTAAACCCTCCTGTCAATCCTATTCATTCAAGATACAATTACAACCGTATGCAGCACATTCTACTTGGTTTATATTAGTTGGAATTGGTTTTGTTCCTCTTCAATCCAGCATTCTATAGAAATGTCATGCTTAATTTTGATCTTGTGGTACAATTGCCTGTGCATATTTTTATATTGTGTATTATGTACATAATGCTGTTGCCAGTGAACAAGTGGATCTTTAAAGACAAACCTTATGTGGCTCTCCTTGTGCCTTGTGAACACCACATTTGTATTATACAATTGTGTATTCAAAATTTAAGTGTTTTTTTTTTTTTTCCCTGTGAGGTAGTGATTATGAAAATGTATTCTTTTTTGCTTTCTTGTGACATAGCATTGTTTGTCTTTTCATTAGTTGCTGCCAGCATAAATCTCTACTCTTTAGCCAGGGTAAGCTTCTGGGCTCTGGATACTTTCTTTTGATTTTTTTTCTTTCTTTTCTGTCATTGTTCACAGACTCATCTCAAGGATTTGGGATATTTAAATACCCATGGAATTAAATAATACTTGTATATACTAGGGCCTGCTTGTTATTAATATTCTCAGTTCTAATTTTATTGCTCTTTTCTATACTCCAGAAAAGTGATTTTAAGACTGTGCCCCAGGGTCTCACAGAAGGGACTGCTGCTGAGGGTCTCCCCGTCTTTATTTCAACAATGGCAGCTCTCTTTTTTGCCTGTTTTGTATCTTAGATCTCCAGGTATGATTTCTTTGAAGGAAGAGGTCTAAGAATAAATAGATTTTGAAAATCATTACTTTAGAAGAGCATCCTGAATAGTTCATTGAGTCACTTTTGCTTTTCCATATTTTCTAATTGTAAAATCTTTCTATAGTTCCCCACAACTTCAAGATGTTTTAATCAAAACTTTTGCTATTCTCTGATATTTCTTCATACAGTTTTTAATGGCTAAATCAGCCCTTTCATTTAATAGAAGAAGAAATATTTTTTCTTCCTGTTAAAGATAGTGTACCAATGATTCCTTCATCTCATTGAGTTATATTTAAAAGGAATAACTAAACTGAGTTCATTATATTCCTTTAAAAAAGTAATTTTTGGACATCATTTAAATTTTTTCTCATTATAAGAGTTATACATACTCACTATGGAAAAAGTGGAAAATGCAAGAAAAGAAAAGCCATTCACAATCTTGTAACTTTGAGAAAAAAAACTATTAACATTTTAGTGTATATCTAGTGTTTTATTTAGTATATAGCTCAAAAATTTTTATTATATTGCCTTTAATATGTTGAATTCTGTTTTTCTTTTTTAAACTAGCAATGAAAATTTCATTGAGCTTGCTGAGAAAAGTTGTTTTCATTTTTTACATTGTTGTATAATGACCTGTGTGTTGAAAAGTATTAAAGTTATTTTGTAAGCATTATTATTTTTTAAATGCAAGAATTCTCACAGTATTGGTAAAACGTACTATCTTTGTGATATGTTTTTATTACATTAATTAATCATTTTAGCAAGTATAGCTAAAATCTCTGTAGTATTTTATTGTTTGAAGAGTCTGTCATATAGCCAAATAGGGGAGATATGTCTATACTCTCAGTAACTACAAATTCTATCATATATGATGTTTATACATACACTGAGCATTTTTATATATGCTTATATTTATATCTCTAACTCTTTTTGCCTTCATAGCAACATGGTCAGTTTCCAGTCACAGTTTAATAATACACTGCTATTGGAACAGACAGAATGGCATGCTCAGAGAAGAAATAGTAGGTAAAAAAATGTGTGGATAATTGGAGGCATAAACTGTGGTCTGAAGGTTGATACTGACAAAAATAGAGATAAAATACGAGGGGTTTGATTATATATCAATTATATCTTAATAAAAAATACAAGGGGTTTGCATGGCAATATAAGCTCAGGTATAGTTTAAGAGGCAAGAACCAAGAAGAATCTGATCGGGGGTAAAACAATACTGGGAGATTTTAAATGAGTAGGTAGTGGAAGAGCCATTTAAAAGAGCCTGGTCACTATAGGAATTCTATCTGAAATAAGGAGAGTGAGAACCAAAATGAAAATAAAGTTCCATGAAATGTCATGAGTGAGAATGTTGAAAAAAATCAGGACCTGATGGCTGTTTTGGGTATTGAATTTAGATTCAACCTATCACCATTGACCTGGTTGGATTGGAGGAGACACACACTATGTACCCAAGAGAACCAAGCACTCTGGAAACTTTATGGGACATAGCCTACTGCCTCAAGTTCATAATATTGAAAAAGGTCAAGTGCAAGTTGTGAGCACCTTTGCACTCAAGCAAATGGAAAGAGACAAGAAATTTTTAAATAAAATATTTTGCTGGGTGTTGACTCATCAGCTTGCTGGAACCAGTATGTATAATACTAGAAAATCCAGTCTCACCCTGTGTTCCATATGTCGAACTCTACGTCTAACTCCATATTCAGTGGTATGGTAGTAGCTTGAAATTTTCCCCATGGTGGGAGTATTTACACCACAGAAATTGGCCAACACTACAATCAGGTTATTTTTTCTTTCTTTTCTTCCCAGAGATCTGGTTTGTTACCACACCACTGTGCTGGCCTCTCATCTTTTATATATTTATTGATTTTGGGCCTTTTTCATTAGCTAGAACTACCAGTATGATGGTGAGAAGTAGTTATGAGAAGGAATGTCTTATCCTTTTTCCTGATCTTACAGGGAAATCTTTGAATTTCTCACCACGAACTGTGGTGTTTAGCTGTAGGCTTTTTGTAGATAGTCTTTGTCTAATTGAGAAAGTTCCCTTCTATTCCTAGTTTACTGAGAGTTTTTATCATGAATGGGTGTTGGATTTTGTTAAATGCTTTTCTGCATTTGATATGATCAAGAGATTTCTGTTTTAAACTGTCGATGTGATGGATTACATTATTTGATTTTCACATGCTGATCAAGCCTTGCATAACTGGGATAAAGCTCAGTTGGTTGCGGTGTGAGTTCTCTTCAGACATTGTTGGATTCAATTTACTAATTTTTTTGTTGAGGATTTTTGCATCTATGTTCATGAGAGATATTAGTCTGCGATTTTCTTTTCTTATAATGTCTTTGTCTGGTTTTGGTATTAGAATAATGCTGGCCTCAGAATGAGTTAGGACGTATTCCTTCTGCTTTTATCCTCTGGCAGAGATTGTAGATAATTGGTATAATTTCTTCCTTCAATGTTTGGTAGAATTCACAAGTGAATGCACCTGGGCCTGGTGCCTTCCATTTTCAATGGTTATTAATTATTGATTCAATTTCTTCAATAGATATAGGCCTATTTAGATGGTCTATATCTTCTTGTATGAGTTTAGGCAGTTATGTCTTTCAAGAAATTGGTTCATTTTATCTAGTTCATCAAATTTATGGGTATAGAGTTGTGCACAGTATTCCTTAATATCATTTTAATGTCTATAAGATGTCTAGGAATGCCTCCTTTTTAATTTCTGATTTTAGTAATTTGTGTCTTCTCTCCTTTTTTTCTTAGTTACCCTGGCTGGAGTGTAACTATTGATCTTTTATTGATCTTTTCAAAGAATCATATGATTTCATTGATTTTCTCTATTGATTTCCTATTTCCATTTCATTGATTTCTCCTCTACTTCTTATTAATTCTTCTCTTTTGCTTATTTTGGATTTAATTTTCTCTTCTTTTCTAGTTTCCTAAGGTGTAAACTTTATATTATTGGTTTTAGACCTTTCTTCTTTTCTAATATATGCATTAATGCTATAAATTATCTCCTAAGCACTGCTTTCGCTGCTTGCTACCAATTTTTATAAGTTGTGTTTTCATTTTCATATAAGCTCAAAATACTTTTAAATTTTCCTTGAGATAGTTTTTCTTTGAACCATGTCTTGTTTGATCTCCATGAATTTGGGGATTTTCCAGTTTATTTTTTGGTTATTTACTTCTAGTAATATCATCATCATCATTAAATATCATCATCATCATCTGAGAGCAACCATTGTATGATTTCTATTCTGTTAAATTTGTTGTGGTATGCATTATGGCCCAGAATGTGGTCTATCATAATTAATGTTCTATGCAAGCTTGAAAATAATGAATTCTTGGATGTGTTTTGCTGTTTTTGAGTGAAACAGTCCATAAATGTCCACTATATCCAGTCAAATAATGGTGTGGTTGGGTTCACCTTTGTCCTTATTGATTTTCTGCCCGCTAGATCTGTCCATCTCTGATACAGGATTGTTGAAGTATCCAACTATAATAGTGCATTCATATATTTCTCTTTGCCATTCTATTAGTTTTTGGCTAACATAGTTTGATGCTCTGTTGTTAAGCACATACACATTAAGAATTGTTACATAATGCCCTTCTTTATCCCTGATAACTTTCTTTGCTTTGAATCCTGCTCTGTCTGAAATTAATATAACTACTTTTGCTTTCTTTTGATTAACATGGTATATTTTACTCTATCCATTTACTTTTAATCTATATGTGTTTTCATATTTAAGGTAAGTTTCTTGGAGAAAGCATATAGTTGAGTCTTATGTTTTGATCCACCCTGACAATCTCCATTATCTATTTTAATGGATACATTTGGGTTGATGACATTCAAAGTGACTATTGATATAGGTAAACTAGTTATCTACTATATTTGTTACTGTTTTATATTTGTTGCTCTTGCTCTTTGCTCCTAATTTTATCTCACAACTTTCCCTAACAACTGTGGTTTTATTTGAGCATTTTATATACAATTGACCCTTGAACAACACATGATTGAAAGGCACAGGTTCATTTATATGTGGAATTCTTTCCATAACTATGTACTACAGTGCTACTGGATCTGTGATTGGTTGAATTCACAGATGCGGAATCTCAGATGTGGAGGGCTGACTGTAATGTTATATCCAGATTTTTTGACTTGCTGGGGTGTCAGCGCCCTAACTCCCACATTGTTCAAGGTTGAACTGTAATTCCATTTTGTCTTCTTTCTCAGCATATTGTTTATACTTTTTTTACACTTTTCTATGTGCTCATATTTTAGTTTGCATTATAATTTACAGCTAATCCAAGTTCGAACACAAGTAACATTGTACTACTTCACAGATAGTGTGATTAGTTTATGATAACAAAATAATTGTAATTCCTCTCTCCCATCACTTGCATCATTGCTGTCATTCATTTCACTTATCTATAAGGATACATAAGCATATATATGGACATAAGATATATACATAAGCTTATATAATTGAATATGATATTCAGTATTATAATTCTGAAGAAACACTTATCTCTTAGGACAATCAAGAATAAGAAAAATAAAAGTTTATTTTACCATTACTTACACTTTTTTTGATATTCATGTTCTTTCTTTCCATATGTAGATTTGAGTTTCTGACCTATATTATTTGCCTTTTCTCTAAATAACGTCTTTAAACATTTCTTACAAAATAGGTCTACTGGAAATAAATTCCCTCAATTTTTGTTTGTCTGAAAAGTCTTTATTTCTCCTTCACTTTTGAAAGATAATTTTTTAGGTAGTGAATTCAACACTTTAAATGTCATTCCACTCTCTTCTTGCTTGCATGGCTTCTGAGAAGCTGGGTGTAATTCTTATCTTTGCTCCTCTATAAGTGTTTCCTTCACCACCCCTGCCCTGGCTCCTTTCAGTATATTTTTCTTTATCTTTGATTTTCTGTAGTTTGAAAATGATATGCCTAGATGTAGTTTTCTTGACATTTATCTTGCTCGGTGCTCTCTAAACTTCCTGGATCTGTAGTGTGTTGTCTTACATTAATTTGTAGAAATTCTTAGTCATTATTGTTTCAGGTATTTCTTCTGTTCCTATCTCCTTTCTTCTCCTTCCAGTATTCCCAATATGCACATGTGTTAACCTTTTATAGTTGTCCCACAGTTCTTGAATACTCAGTTCTGTTGTTTTCTTCAGTCTTTGTTCTCATATCCTTTTACTTTTTGAAGTTTCTATTGATGTATTTTCTAGCTCAAAGAGTCTTTCCTCAGCCATGTCCAGTTTATTATAAACCTAACAAAGGCATTCTTTTCTGTTAGAGTCTTTTTGATCTCTAGTATTTATTTTAATTTTTTCCTAAGATTTCCATCTTTCTGTTTACATTGCCCATTTGTTCAACATCTGTGCCATATTTGGTTCTGATGCTTGTTGTTTCTCTTCACATTGTTTTTTTTTGCCTTTTGGTATGCCTAGTAATTTTTTCTTGATAGTCAAACATGATGTACTAGGTAAAAGAAACAGCTGTAAATAGGCCTTTGGTAATGTCGTAGTGAGGTGGTGGGGTGGTGGGGGAGAAAATCTTCTGTAGTCCTATGATGAGGTCTCAGTCTTATAGTGAGTCTGTGCCTCTGAACTGAGAACTTTGCCAGTCTTTCTTAGATTTTTTTTTCTTCCCCCATAGGTGGGACAGGATGGCTAGAGTGGGCTGGAGTTGGGTATTTCCCTTCCTCTAGGCCAGTTAAGCTCTGATAACACTCTAAAGGTTAAGCTCTTGTTGATTAATTCCCCTGAGGGCAGGCCTTCTTAAGAAGAACAAAATGCTCTGGTGTATTTCAAAATGATTCTATTTCCCCTTCTCCTGATGGAAGCATGAGAGGATTTTTCTATTGCACTACTGTGGGAACTTGGTCAAGGTCCTGGATGTAAATGTCAATATTGTGTGAGCCTCTGTATGACTGGGTCCCCCCTCTTAGACTTATCCATACTGAGCATCCAGCTATTCATCAATTACAGTTCAGGTTTTCCCACCCTGGCACTGATTCCTAGGTGGTTCCACTCCTAAATCACTGCTCCCATAAGCTGTGACACCCAGGAATTGCCTGTATATCTCTAATCTTGGGGAACAATGATTTGCACCATGTCTTCCTTTCTTTTAAGGATCCATGAAGAGTTGTTGGTTTTTCAGTCTCGTCAACTTTTTATTTGTTGTTAGGACAGGGTGGTGATTTCCATGCTCCTGACATTCAGAACAGGAAACTGCAAGTGAATTACATAATAATTTTTATCATCATGTTGTCAATTTTTGCAGAAAAAAAAAGCTTCCTGGGATTTGATTGGGATTACAATGAATCTGTAAATCAATTTAAGGAGCATTGCTATCTTATCTTGTGTTCTGAAATATGAACACAATAAAGATCTCTATGTATTTTACTCTTCTTCAATGTCTCTCAGCAACATTTTGTAATTTTCAATTTACTGGTCTTGCACATATTTTGTCAAAATTACCTAATTATGTCTATTTTATGCTATTCTAAATGTTATTGTTTTCATATTTAAATTTCCACATACTCCTTGCTAAATATAAAAATGTATTATATTTGTGCATATTCACCTACTGTCCTGTGATATTGATAAAGTTGCTTATTAGCTCTAGTACTGGTTTTTTGTATTTTCCTTAGAATTTTCTACATAGATGACTATGTCAACTATGACACAAGATAGTTTCATTAATTGTGTTCTAAATTTATTTTTCTTGCTACATTGCAAGAAAATTAAAGGTTCTGTAAATGATTATGACTCCTACTATTAATGTTAAGTAGAAATGGTAAGTCTGGACACCTTTGTTTTACTACATATTCAGTAAGAAAAGACTCAAGGTTTCACCATTAAATGTGATGTTAGCTGTATATTTTTCTTAGATGCCTTTTATCAGATTTTGGAAGTTCTGATATATTGCTAGTTTGCTTAGCACTCAACATAACATAAATTGACATTAAATTTTATCAAGGTTTTTTCTGCATCTTTTGAGATTTTATAACATTTTCAATTTGTAGTGTCTTGATATGGTGACATGCATTGAAAGACTTTCAAATTTGAATCAACTTTGTATCAGAGGAATAAATAAATAAAATTTTACTTGGTCAAGATGTACTGTCATTTTTATACATTTTAGATTTTATTTATAATGCTGAATAATATAATGATTGTTTATTTTATAATATAATGTTTGTAATTTATTTAAGGATTTTTGTATCTATATTCATGAGGAAAAATAGTCTATAGTTTTTTTGTTTTTTGTTTTTTTTTTGATAAGGTCTGTGTTTTGGGAACAAATGTATGGCTGCTCTCATGTAATGAGTTGGATACTTGTCCTTATTCTTCCATTCTTAGAAGGGATTATGTACAATTGGATTATTTCTTACTTAAATGTTCAGTAGAATTTCCCAGTGAAGACTTTTGGGTCTGAAACTTTGTCTGAGTAAATTTTTTTACTACAATTTCAATTTATTCAATAAATATAGGGCTATGCAGGTTATTTATGTTTCCTTGAATAAGCTTAGTTTGTGTCTTCCAAGAAATCTGATTATTTTCCTAAATTGTTGAATTGATTGTCATTAAGTTGTTTGTAATTATGTCTATTATCTATTTAATTTCTGTAGAGTCTGTAATGATATTCCCTCAATCATTCTTAATATTGGTGACTTGTATATTCTCTATTTTTTCTTGATCCATCTAATTTAGAATGTTTTCTCACTAAGTAAATTCTTCATTAACCATGGATTTTTTTAGAAGTGTGTTGCTTAATTTCTGAACACTGTAGATTTTTCTAGGTATTTTATGGAAAATTATTGTGTTTTTTTAAATGTATAGCTTAATGCCCTTAGGCTCAGAGAACATATTTTAAATGATTTTAACATTTAAATTTATTGAGATTTATTTCATGGCCCAGAATGTGGTCTATTTTGTGAATGTTGCAGATAATTTGGAAATAATTATTCTCCTTGTAATTTTTTTTTTTTTTTTAGATTTCTATGTCAATTAGGGTAAATTGATTGGTTGTGGTGGTGTTGTATATTCTATAATATATTCATTAACTGTATGCTTGTTTATATTGTCCATCAGCTCTAGAATATGCTATTGGGTTGTTGTTTTACTTTTTTTCCTCTTTTTTTTCAGTTTGGATAATTTCCATTGAACTAACCTTCAGTTCTCTAACTCTTTCCTCAGCTCTATGAAGTGTCATGATAATTCCATCAAAGGGATTCTTAATTTCTGATATGGTGTTTTTGTTTTCTAGAATTTCCTTTTGACTCTTTTCTAGACTAGGAAGTGTTTTTATTTTTTAATTTAATTTCTTATGTTTATTTGTCTATCTTTATTGAAGTATATTTGATTTAAATACTGTGTTAGGTTGCTTTCATACCTTGACAATTGTAAACAATGCTGCTATGAACATTGGATTGCATGTATCTTTTCAAAATAATTTTTTTTGTTTTTTCTAGATAAATACCCAGGGATGGAATTGCTGGATCATATGGTAGTTCTATTTTTTGTTTTTAAAGTAACATCCATACTGTTTTCCAAAGAGGTTATACCAACTTACATTCTCAAAAAAAGTGTAAAAGTGTTCCCTTTCCTCCACATCCTTTCCAGCATGTATTATTGTAGACTTCTTGATAATAGCCATTCTGACAGGTGTGGGTGATAACTCACTGTGGTTTTGATTTTCATTTCTTTAATAATTAGTGATATTGAGCCTCTTTCATTTGCCTGTTGTCCATTTGTATGTCTTCTTTGGAAAAATATTTAAGTCTTCTGCCTATTTTGTTTTCTTTTGAATTTTTAAATTTTATTTTATTTATTTTTTTACACAGCAGGTTCTTATTAGTTATCCATTATATACCTATTAGTGTATATATGCCAATCCCAAACTCCCAATTCATCACCCCCCCAAATTCCTCCCCCCTTAGTGTCCATACGTTTGTTCAGTACATCTGTGTCTCTATTTCTGCCCTGCAAACCAGTTCATCAATACCATTTTTCTAGGTTCCACGTATATGCGTTAATATACGATATTTGTTTTTCTCTTTCTGACTTACTTCACTCTATATGACAGTTTCTAGGTCCATCGACATCTCTAAAAATGACCCAATTTCATCCCTTTATATGGCTGAGTAATATTCCATTGTATATATTTACCACAGCTTCTGTATCCATTAGTCTGTCGATGGGCATTTAGGTTGCTTCCATGACCCGCTATTGTAAATAGTGCTGCAGTGAACATTGGGGTACATGTGTCTTTTTGAATTATGGTTTTCTCTAAGTATATGCCCAGTAGTGGGATTGTGGGTCATATGGTAATTCTATTTTTAGTTTTTTAAGGAAACTCCGTACTTTTGTCCATAGTGACTGTATCAATTTACATTCCTACCAACAGTGCAAGAGGGTTCCCTTTTCTCCAAACCCTCTCCAGCGTTTGTTCTTTGTAGATTTTCTGATGATGCCCATTCTAACTGGTGTGAAGTGATACCTCATTGTAGATTTGATTTGCATTTCTCAAATAATTAGTGATGTTGAGCAGCTTTTCATGTGCTTCTTGCCCATTGGCCATCTGTATATCTTCTTTAGAGAAATGCCTATTTAGGTCTTCTACCCATTTTTTGATTGGGTTGTTTGCTTCTTTAATATTGAGCTGCATGAGCTGTTAATATACTTTGGAGATTACTCCTTTAGTGTTAGGGAGTGTTCTAATTTCATTCTTTTACATGTAGCTGCCCAGCTTTCCCAGCACCACTTATTGAAGAGACTGTCTTTTCTCCATTGTATAACTCTGCCTCCTTTGTCATAGATTCGTTGACCATAGGTGCATGGGTTTATCTCTGGGCTTTCTATCCTGTTCCAATGATCTATATTTCTGTTTTTGTGCCACTACTATATTGTCTTGATTACTATAGCTTTGTAGTTTAGTCTGAAGTCAGGGAGTCTGATTCCTCCCACTCCATTTTTTTCCCTCAAGACTGCTTTGGATATTCAGGGTCTTATTTGTCTACATACAAATTTTAAGATTTTTTTGTTCTAGTTCTCTAAAAATTGCCATTGATAGTTTGATAGGGATTGCATTGAATCTGTAGATTGCTTTAGGTTGTATAGGCTTTTTCACAATATTGATCCTTCCAATCCAAGAACATGGTATATCTCTCCATCTGTTGGTATCATCTTTAATTTCTTTCATTAGTGTCTTATAGTTTTCTGCGTACAGGTCTTTTGTCTCCCTACATAGATTTATTCCTAGGTATGTTATTCTTTTTGTTGCAATGGTAAATGGCAATGTTTCCTTAATTTCTCTTCAGATTTTTCATAATTAGTATATGGGAATGTGAGAGATTTCTGTGCATTAATTTTGTATCCTGCTACTTTACCAAATTCATTGATTAGCTCTAGTAGTTCTCTGGTGGCATCTTTAGAATTCTCTATGTATAGTATCATGTCATCTGAAAACAGTGACAGTTTTACTTCTTCTTTTCCAATTAGTATTCCTTTTATTTCTTTTACTTTTCTGACTGCCGTGGCTAGGACTTCCAAAACTTTGTTGAATAATTGTGGTGAGAGTGGACATCCTTGTGTTGTTCCTGATCTTAGAGGAAATGCTTTCAGTTTTTCATCACTGAGAATGTTTGCTGTGGGTTTGTTGTATATGGCCTTTATTATGTTGAGGTAGATTTCCTCTATGCTCACTTTCTGGAGAAACTTTATCATAAATGGGTGTTGAATTTTGTCAAAAGCTTTTTCTGCATCTATTGAGATGATCATATGGTTTTTGTTCTTCAGTTTGTTAAAATGGTGTAACACATTGATTGATTTGCATATATTGAAGAATCCTTGCATCCCTGGGATAAATCCCACTTGATCATGGTGTATGATCCTTTTTAATGTATTGTTGGATTCTGTTTGCTAGTATTTTGTTGAGGATTTTGCATCTATATTCATCAGCAATACTGGTCTGTAATTTTCTTTTTTTTGTAGTATCATTGTCTGGTTTTGGTATCAGGGTGATGGTGGTCTCATAGAATGAATTTGGGCGTGTTCCTTCCTCTGCAATTTTTTGGAAGATTTTGAGAAGTATGGGTGTTAGCTCTTTTCTAAATGTTTGATAGAATTCACTTGTGAAGCCATCTGGTCCTGGACTTTTTTTTGTTGGAACATTTTTAATCACAGTTTCAATTTCATTACTTGTGATTGGTCTGTTCATATTTTCTATTCCTTCCTGGTTCAGTCTTTGAAGGTTATACCTTTGTAAGATTTTGTCCATTTTTTCCAGTTTGTCCATTTTATTGGCATAGAGTTGCTTGTAGTAGTCTCTTTTTATGCTTTGTATTTCTGCAGTGTCCATTGTAACTTCTCCTTTTTCATTTCTAATTTTATTCAATTGAGTTCTCTCCCTCTTTTTCTTGATGAGTCTGGCTAAAGGTTTATCAGTCTGGTTTATCTTCAACAACCAGCTTTTAGTTTTATTGATCTTTGCTACTGTTTTCTTTGTTTCTATTTCATTTATTTCTGCTCTGATCTTTATGATTCTTTCCTTTTACTAACTTTGGGTTTTGTTTGTTCTTCTTTCTCTAGTTCCTTTAGGTATAAGGTTAGATTGTCTATTTGAGATTTTTCTTGTTTCTTGAGGTAGGCTTGTATTTCTTTAAACTTCCCTCTTAGAACTGCTTTTGCTGCAACCCATTGGTTTCGTATCATCATGTTTTTGTTGTAATTTGTTCCTAGGTATTTTTTGATTTCCTCTTTGATTTCTTCAATGATCTCTTGGTTATTTAGTAACATGTTGTTTAGCCTCTATGTGTTTGTGTTTTTTATATTTTTTTCCCTGTTATTGATTTGTAATCTCATAGCATCGTGGTCAGAAAAGATGCTTGATATAATTTCAACTTTCTTAAGTTTACTGAGGCTTGATTTGTTACCCACGATGTGATCTATCCTAGAGAATATTCTGCATGCACTTGAGAAGAAAGTGTAATCTGCTGTTTTTGGATGGAATGTACTATAAATATCAATTAAATCTATCTGGTCTATTGTGTCATTTAAAGCTTGTGTTTCCTTATTAATTTTCTGTTCATATGATCTATCCCTCAGTGTAAGTGAGTTGTTAAAGTCCCCCACTATTATTGTGTTATTGTCTATTTCCTCTTTTATAGTTGTTAACAGTTGCCTTATATATTGAGGTGCTCCTATGCTGGGTGCATATATATTTATAATTTTTTAATTTTCTTCTTGGATTGATCCTTTGATCATTATGTAGTGTCCTTCCTTGTCTCTTATAACATTCTTTATTTTAAAGTCCATATTTTCAGATATGAATATTGTTACCCTGGTTTTCTTTTGATTTCCATTTGCATGGAATATCATTTTCCATCCCCTCACTTTCAGTCAGTATGTGTCCCTAGGTCTGAAGTGGGTCTCTTGTAGACAGCATATATATGGGTCCTATTTTTGATCCATTCAGTGAGCTGTGTCTTTTGGTTGGAGCATTTAATCGATTCACGTTTAAGGTAATTATCGATATGTATGTTCCTATTACCATTTTCTTAATTGCTATGGGTTTGTTTTTGTAGGTCCTTTTCTTCTCTATTTCTTCCCACTTAGAAAAGGTTCTTTAGCATTTGTTGTAGAGCTGGTTTGGTGATGCTGAATTCTCTTAGCTTTTGCTTCTCTGTAATGCTTTTGATTTCTCTGTCGATTCTGAATGAGATCTTTGCTGGGTAGAGTAGTCTTGGTTGTAGTGTCTTCCCTTTCTTCACTTTAAATATTTCATGCCACTCCCTTCTGGCCTGTAGAGTTTCTGCTGAGAAATCAGCTGTTAACCTTATGGCAGTTCCCTTGTATGTTATTTGTTGTTTTTCCCTTGCTGCTTTCAATAATATTTGTTTGTCTTTAATTTTTGTCAGTTTGATTACTATGTGTGTCAGCGTGTTTCTCCTTGGGTTTATCCTGCCTGGGACTCTCTGCGCTTCCTGGACTTGGATGGCTATTTCCTTTCCCAATTTCAGTTATTGTATTGTTCATCTCTGTTTGTTTGTTCTTTAATTCTTCTAGGTGTTTGTTCTTTAATTCTTCCAGTTCTTTTTTAAACATTTCTTGCATCTTCTCAATCTTTCCCTCCATTCTTTTTCCGAGGTCTTGTAACATCTTCACTATCATTATTCTGAATTCTTTTTCTGGAAGATTCTCTATCTCCACTTCATTTAGTTGTTTTTCTGGGGTCTTATTTTTTCCTTCATCTGGTACATAGCCCTCTGCCTTTTCATCTTGTCTATCTTTCTGAGAATGTGATTTTTGTTTCGCAGGCTGCAGGATTGTAAGTCTTCTTGCTTCTGCTGTCTGTCCTCTGGTGGATGAGGTTATCTAAGAGGCTTTTGCAACTTTCCTGATGGGAGGGAGTGGTCTCTTTTGGCTATTATTTGATTGAGTTCTTTGTTGTTTTGCTATTGAGTTGTATGAGCTGTCTGCATATTTTGGATATTAAACCCTTATTGGTCATATCATTTACAAATATTTTCTCCCATTCTGTAGATTGTCTTTTCATTTTGTTGATGGTTTCCTTTACTGTGCAAAAGCTTTTAAGGTTGATTAGGTGTCGTTTTTATTTTTGTTTTTATTTCTTTTGCCTTGGGAGACTGATCTAAGAACATTTGGCTATGATTTATGTCAAAGAACATTTCACCTATGTTCTCTTCTAGGAATTTCATGGCATTATGTCTTACATTTTGATATTTAAACCATTTTGAGTTTATCTTTGTATATGATGTGAGGGAATGTTCTAATTCCATTGTTTTACATGTATCTGTCCAGCTTTTCCAATACTACTAGTTGAAGAGACTCTCTTTTCTCCATTGTGTATTTTTGCCTCCTTTGTCATAGATTAATTGACCATAGGTGTGTGGGCATGTTTCTGGGCTCTTTATTCTATTCCATTGATCTATGTGTCTGTTTTTGTGCCAATTCCACACTGTTTTGATTACTTTAGCTTTGTAGTATAGTTTAAAGTCAGGAATCATGATACCTCCAGCTTTGTTCTTTTTCTTCAGGATTGCTTCGGAAATTCTGTGTCTTTTGTGTTTCTGTATAAATTTTAAGATGGCTTGTTCTAGTTCTGCAAAAAATGTTTTGGGTATTTTGATAGGGATTGCATTAAAATCTGTAGATTGCTTTGGCTACCCATTTTGGAGATTTTAACAATACTAACTCTTCCAATCAAAAGGCATAGAATTTAAGTCTCCTACTATTATTGTATTATTGTTAATTTCTCCTGTTATATTTGTTAGTATTTCCTTTATATATTTAGGTGCTCCTATATTGGGTGCATATATGTTAATAAGCATAATATCCTCTTCTTGTATTAATCCCTTTATCATATATATCATTATATAATTCCCTTATTTGTCTTTCTTTATGGGCTTTGTTTTGAAGTCTATTTTGTCCGATATGAATATTGCTACTCCTGCTTTCTTGTCATTTCCATTTGCCTAAAATATATTTTTCCATCCCCTCACTTTCAGTCTGTGTATGTCTTTCACTGTGAAGTGAGTCTTATAGAGGCAGAATATTGCAGGTTCTTTTATTTTATTTAATCCTATCAACCACTCTATGTCTTTTGATAGAAGCATTCAGTCCATTGATGTTTAAAGTAATTATAGATAGGTATGCACTTATTGACATTTAATCATTGTTTTCAAGTTGTTTTTGCAGTTCTTTGTTTATTTCTTTTAGTTTTTCCTTTTGTGTATTGATGATATTCTTTTGTAGTATGCTTGAATTCCTTTTGTTTTGGTTTTTGTAAATCTATTAAGTTTTTCATTTGTGGTTACCATGGGATCATATATGTTGATCCATAAATATATCTATTGGAGTGGCCAAAAATTCATTCTGTTTTAAGTAAAAATAAAAGACACATTGTTCATTTTCACCAAGAACTTTATTGAACAACATATTCATTAACCAAACAAACTCTTTGGCCAACTCAATACTTGCTTTAAACTGATAATCATTCAAGCTCAAACACATTCTAAATAATGGCATTTTTATACTCTCCTCTCCTACATCTTGTGATTTTGATTTCCTATTTTACATCTTCATGCTTATCCTTTTAGTGTTTATTGTTGTTGTAATCTCTTTTACAATTTTTTGTTTTCTTTTTAATCTACATACTGGCTTACTGAAGTGAAGTTCATTCCTTTTCATATATTTGTTCTTCTTATTGTGATTTTTTCCCTTTCCTATAGATTCTGGCTTCTTTTCTATTTAGAGAAGACCCTTCAGTATTTCTTTTAGAGTAAGTGTAGTATTGCTGAATCCTTTAATTTTTGTTTGTCTGAGAAGTTCTTTATCATTCCTTTTATTCTAAATGATAATTTTGCTGGGTAGATTATCCTGGGTTGCACTTTTTCCCTTTCAGGACTTTGAATATATTATGCTACTCCCTCTGGCCTGAAAAGTTTCTGCAGAGAAATCAGCTGATAGCCCTATGGGGGTTCCCTTGTAACTGACTCTTTGTTTTTTCTCTCTTTGCCTTTAGAATTCTCTCTTCATCATTAACTCTTGCAATTTTAATTATGATATGTCTGTTGTGGGTCTGTTTGTGTTCATCTTTTTGGGATCCTCTGAGCTTCTTCTACCTGGATATCTGTTTCTTTCTTCAGATTTGGGAATTTTTCAGATCTAATTTCTTCAAATACTTTTTCCTTTTTGTTCCCCTTCTCTCTCTTTCTTCCTTGTGGAACCTATATTATGCATAGATAGACACATTTTATATTATCTCACAGCTCTTGTATGTTGCTTTCTTTCTTTTTTTTTTTTTTTTTAATTTGTCTTTCTTTCTGCTGTTCTAATTGGGTGATTTCCATTATTCTGTCTTCTTGATTACTTATTCATTCTTCTGTGTCATTTAGTAAGCTATTCATTGCTGTTTGATTGCTTTATATCTCAGAAATTGAATTATCTATTTTTGATTGTTTCTGTTTTGTCTTTATAGTTTCTAGTTCCTTGTTGCAGTGATCCACAAGATTATCTATCAAGATAATCTTTTTTTAATCCAGGTAATTTTTTTTCTTTACCACCTTTTTGAACTCAGTGTCTGGTATACTGATGAGCTCTTTTTCATTATGTATTATTTCATGGGATTTCTCTTGCTCTTTTAATTGGGAGTACTTCCTCTACTTTTTCATTTTCCTTAACTTTCTCTGTCTCTGTGATTTTAGGAGAAACAGTTATTTATTTTGGTCTTGAAGTGGTGTTTTATGTGGGAGTGTCCCTGTGTAAGCTGTTTGTTCATTGTTTTTGGTGCAAGGGTTGGTTTTGATATGGACTTCAGCCACATCTTTTCTCAGGGTGTACTGGTCACTATCACTTTGATTAGGGTAATGGTTGGTGTCGGAATATCTAAAGCTTGTGCAGAGTGTGAGACGAGACTTCCTCTATCCTCTGTGGATGTTGCTGCCCTGTCAGTGTCCTGGTCTGCCCTCTAGATGTTGAAGTAGAAGCCCTGAGGGTTGGACTCAATCAGGCTGAATTCCCCTTGAGTGTGTGCTCTGCCCCAAAGGAGGGGTTTGCTGCAGCAAGTGAAACCTGCATGCTAAAAGAGGAATGATGTGCCACCTGTGTAGGCGTCCACAGCTCTGCTCACATGCAGCCCAAGGTCACGTCCCTTCCCCTGTTGTGGTTGTCTCAGACCTAGTGTAAGCCTGCAGCATGGAGTGGGTGTGGCCAGAGCATCCGCTAGGCTCGCACTGGGGGTAAAGGCATCATGGCTGTAGGAATTGAGGTGGCCATGCTGATGGCAGATATCTGGGCTGCCTTTATGGCAGTCTTCTCTCAGAACCTGTTTGCCCCAGATCCTGCACCAAGATGTAGTGTGCAGTGGGTGGGGCTGGAGAATTCCCCTGGCTGGGAGATGCGGCCTGGAGTGGGGACCCAGGTATGGCCACCACCACCTAAACTGGACTACACCCCAGGCCCATGGGAAGTCTGCATAGCTAGACCCAGATCCTATGCCAGCTGTGGTGTGGAGAGATCAGGGTTGAGGTGTTGGCCCCACTTGGATTGGGAAGTACAGTGAGGCAGCAGCTACGAGTGCAGAGCTCTCTCTACTCTGATTGTTGGCAAATCAGCACCTACACACTCTTTGTGAGCAGAATCTAAGCTTCCCTAGCCCTCCTATCTATCCCTGCAGTTCTCCCAGCAGCCAAGCAAGCTTGTCTCTTCTGTGTAGAACCCCAGGACTGGAATGCCCAGTCTGTAGCTTGACCTGCTCGCTTTCCAGGGTGAGGGTTCACCTGTGTAGAGCTTCTCTTTCTTTCACATCCATCCTGGGGTGGAGTCCCAACCCTATGCCTTTTTTCCATACTACCTGGTTATGTGGAAATCTTTCTTGCAGTTTGTGTGTATAGGAGTTCTTTTGTCAGTTTCCAGTTAGTTTTCCATGAGAATTGTCTCACATATAAGTGTATTTTTGATGTGTTTGTGAGGAGTGGTGAGCTTCATGTCCTCCTACTCTGCCATCTTGATTCAATCTCCTCCATTTGACTCTTTATTAAAGTTTCCATCTCTGTTCAAATTCCCCATCTGCCCATGCATGTTTTTCACCTTGTACCCTGAATGATTCAACATATTAATCATAGTTATGTTAAAATCTCTAATATTTTTAATACTTTCTTTTGCCTCTGAGTCTCGTTTTTTGGTTGTTTTTTTGTTTATTTTGTTTTACTGTTTATTTCTCCTTGCCATGCGTTATACTCTTGTGCTGTGTTTTTGAGAACGTCTCGTAATTTTTGATAGACTGCTAGATATTGTAAGTAAAAGAACAATAGAGGCTGAGGTAAATAATATTTACACCTGGAAATGTGCACATCTCTTTTTTTTTTTCTTGACATTAGGAGAAGGTCAGTGTTGAAGTTGAGCTGAGTGTGGGTTTCTGGTTGTCCTAATTCTCTTCAGGGAACCAGAGGCTTCACATTTCTTTGGTTGTATGCAGCTAATGTCTTGTGCAGAATATGAGGCCTGGAGTATTGAGGAGTATTTCTTAGCATTTCTGTTACTCCCCAACAAGTCCTACATGACTTTGTCATAGAAGAAGTCTCTTTCTCTCTCTTCTTTTACCTCTTCCCCAGCAATAAACTCTTCTTCCTTTCTTACTCATTGTAGGGGAGTGTCTTAGTTCTCTTGCTCTCTCGCTGGTAGACCTTTTCCACCAGTGCCTCATTGGTAGAGTGCCCTCAGCATTCTTGCTCTTCCCACAGTGGTAGCAGAGTTCTGCTTCATATCAGTGCAGGGTCCTAGATCTGAGCTGATTTTTCTCCTCCACCCCTCTCCTCTCATGCATTGCCTATGGTAGCAGAACTCCTCACAGTATATTTCACATTGATCAGAGTGGGCAGAGGTACAAGCGAGTTTCCTGCTCCTTCTCTAGTAGGTCATTGAATCACACTTGAGTAGACATAAATAAAATCATAACCTTTCTGAATTTTACCTGTGATAAACTTAGTGAGATAATGATTGCTGGATGATATGTTTAAAATAATTTGAGGCAAATTTCTAGTGGCTGGGCTCCTACATCACTTATCCTCAATTTTTAAAATGGTGTGCTCATTAAAGTACTTGATTCCTCAAAAAGTTTATGGAGTGTAATTTTTATAAACAGTTAGTGCAGTGAAGAGGAACAAAATCAGCCAACAATGCCATGTTTTCAAACAATAGTCTAATAAAAAATCTCAAATAATTTTATTGACAAAAATTCTGGAGGTATTAGAGCTTGCCTCAAAAACTGAAGTTAAATTTATAGTGCCAATGAATAAATGAAATTCCTAGTTGATAAGCAATTAACCTAAGGGGAAAAGACAGGGTAATGGGTGCCAGTTGGCAAGTGGTACCCTTGTTGGCAGTCTCCATCAATGATACAAACTGAATCAACACCCTCACTGAACTATCTCACCCATAGATGTGTTCTGTATACAACATGGTTGACACATTTTTTATAAGAGTACTGGAAAGCTCTTTTACTACGCCTATTCTGTGTCTATTCTGTGAACACGCAATAAAAAAAAAATAAAGAGAATTTCACTTCATTAAAATATATTTTGTATCTAGAAACACTTGTGTGTCTACTTTAACAAATTTTATTGACATGTTCAATATGTTCTTTAAAATGTGAACATTATTACACAAATAGATTTAGTTCTTTTAAAAATTATATACTTTACTTACCCATAAATCCTAAGCTAAACTCATGCCAAAATTTTGGGAACAAATGTTTATTTTATTGAAGTTAAATAAATTTGACTTGCTAAATTCTAGATAACAGTCACCTTATAAAACAGTAGCAGAAAAGCCTCCAGCAGGAGGAAGAGTTTAACAAGTTAAGTCTGACCCAAATGGATAGACTCTAAGCACAGAACAGCTGAGCTACATATTTGTAATATTGTGTGAGGCAGGTACTAGAATAAAGGATGTCACAGAAGGAAGGGAAAAATAACTTAACTCCTAGTAGGTAAACTGAACTCCAAACTGATTTGCTGAGCTCAAAAAAGACACCTACTGTGGTGAGTTGACATATTTACATTTTGAAATAAAGAGAGTAACAGAAGGGGAAAGCTTTTTAAAAAAAATTTATTTTCTTGAAGTATAGTTGATTTGCAATGTTGTGTTAATTTCTGATATACAGCAAAGTAAGTCAGTTATGTGGAAATATATACATTCTTTTTCATATTCTTTTCCATTATGGTTTATCAAAGGATATTGAATACAGTTTCCTGTGCTATACAATAGGACCTTATTGTTTGTCCATTCTGTATATAATAGTTTGCATCTGCTAATCCTAAACTCCTAATCAATCTCTCCCTCACCACCACCCCCCCCTTGGCAATCACAAATCTATTCTTTATATCTGTGAGTTTGTTTCTGTTTCATAGATATGTTCATCTGTGTTGTCTTTCTTTTTCTGACTTATTTCACTTAGTATGATAATCTCTAGGTCCATCCATGTTGCTACAAATGACATTATTTCATACTTTTTTATGGCTGAGTAGTATTCCATTGTATATATGTACTACATCTTCTTTATCTATTCATCTGTCAATGGACATTTATGTTGTTTCCATGTCTTGGCTATTTATTGTAAATACTACTGCTATGAACATAAGCGTGCATGTATCTTTCTGAATTATAGTTTTGTTGGGATATATGCCCAGGAGTGGGATTGCTGGATCATATGGCAACTTTATTTTTAGTTTTTTGAAGAACCTCCATTCTGTTTTCCATAGTGGCTGCACCAAGTTACATTCCCCTGTTTTCCATAGTGGCTGCACCAATTTACATTCCCATCAACAATGTAGGAGGTTTCCCTTTTCTCCACACCCTCTCCAGCATTTGTTATTTGTAGACTTTTCAATGATGGTCATTCTGACTGGTGTGTGTGTGTGTGTGTGTTTAACCTAGCATAAACATGCCATTGTTCCTTTCCAAGATGCATTTAACACCATCAGTGCTTCATCTGGATCAAAATTCTGTGGCCAATCCTCAAATCTGCTGTTTGTACCTGGAGATAACTGGATTCATTGACATTGAGTAGGTTAGTCAAAGAAGGAGCTTGAATCTCAGTGACATTATTTGTGTTGCTTCCTGCATCTGTGTATCCAAAATAATTATTATCAAGTATAACTTTTACTTAGAACAATTTTATTTACTATCTTTTAACTTTTATATAAATGGAAGATGGGTAGATAGATAGAAAAGTAAAATACATATGTATACCAGAAAAATAGATAAAAAGAGTTAAATATGTAAAAAATATAGTGATATTAAAAAATCGTTTTCCTTGAAGTGGTTTCATTTGCCTTTCTTAATTTTTTTCTATGCATACGTGCTCATCTATTTTATATAAAAACAACAAAAAATGTATAGTTCTTGCCATGATGATTAATTTTTTTCACTGAACAATTTGTTAAAAGCATCTTTTTCATAACAATATTATCACAACTTCATATATATTATATATTCATTCACACATAGGATGGGATGGACATCTGTTTAGCTGAATTTTTGCATCCGTCATTTCCTTAAGCTAATTTTAAGGTAGATGTAAAGTATACGTTGAAACTTTGAGTCTACATTAAAAATTCATATATATATATAGTTTTATATATATATATATAATTTCAAATGTGAATGTTTTAAGATCATGGACCATGTAACTTCATTTATCTCTAACACAGGACCTGGCACAGAGTACCCAAACATTAAATGGAGGCAATTTTTTGTTTCAGTATCACTGACAGCATCTGGAAATTAAATTACTTTGAATTTAAGGAAACTTTCTAAATTATTGTTAAGATTATTTTAAAAATTAGACTCAGCTCTCTCATCCTGATTATGATCAATTATTTGAAGAATTTGCAAGAAAAGTAGACTTTTACTCAAGAGCTTAAAAAGGAAACCAGGTAGGATATGACCTTGGCTACTTAGCACCTTGAAAAAGAAGTTGTTCTAAACATGCAGATATCCCAAATATACAAACATCTTTATGATTTAACTAATTTCAGACAATTTCTCTTTTAAAATGTACAAGCACAGTTTTTTTTTTTCTTATTAGTGTATATTGTCATAGATAATACATACAGGTAACTTGAAATGATGGCTAGAGATTGGCATATACTAACTCAAGTTAGTGAAGTTTTGTGAACATCCTATGTAGGATGTTAGTTGTTTGGGGATGTTACAGGATGAATAACCTGTATCTGTCAAAGTTATTGTAATGTAGTAGAAAGGAAGGAGAAGCCACAAAACTATGATATAAGGTAGAATATAATGAGTCACAAGAAAAGTGATTAGTTTAGTTAAGAAGGTTAGGATACATTTCAAGGAGGAAGAATCCATTTTGTTAAAGAATGGTTAAGATTCTGAGAACAAACAGTACTGGAGATTGTGTTACCAGGTAAATACAGGCCTCTCAGTTAAAGGAGCATTTCAGAGAAACAATGAATATTATTTTAGAATAAGTATGACCTATGTAATATATTGGACAAACCTATTATTTAAAAAAATCATTTATCTGAAATTGAAATTTAACTGGTGTTTTGTATTTTTATTTGCTAAATGTGGCAATCGTAGTAAGAGAGGATTCCAAATAAAGTAAACTGTATTGTAAAATACAGGAGTTTGGTGAAGAGCAGGGATTGTTTGGGGAAAAGCATTCAATTCAAGTCAACAGAGAAGCCATGCTGATAGATGCGTAACATCAGAAGAGCTAAGTTCATGTCCTGGTTCCAACACTTGACTAACTGAATAATATTAGACAAGTTGAGTAACATCTTAGTTTTGTTTCAGTTCTGTTTCTCCTTAATGCAAATATTAGTTACTACCCTCCTTTTCTCACATCTTTGTGAACGTCATGAGATGAGATGCATGACTGTATTTGGTGAGTTTTGTAAGCTGTATGAATTTTAGTTACCATCAGGGACATAGTACGGGGGCAAGAGTAGAATTTGATTTCTAAATGTAAAACAAGAGACCTTAAATAAAGTTTACATTTGTCATAGGCAGAAGTGATATTTAAAATATTTGACAATTGGTATGACAAGGCACTGACCAATCTGAATAGATACCATAAAGAATCTGATTCTTTCTCCTTTTTCACACTTGCCTGTCTTGTTATATACCTGACTTTCTGTGTGGTGTGCAAGTGCCAGAGATTGACTGCAGAAAGGGGGAAGAAGAAAAAGGAGGTTTACAACTTAACATCAAGACTGACAGTGTTTTAATTTTATCACCCCCGCAAATTCTACTAGTAATTTTAAAGCAATATTTATGTTTTCTTTTCCTAAACAAAAATATCACATATTTATAATAGAAAATTCAGAAATATGGAGAAGCAAAAAGGATATATTTGATGAGTATAATAGAAATAATTTTTGATAAAATTAGCAATCACTTAAAACTTTGGGGGAGAATTGATATCCTAACAATAACAGTATATATATAGATATACATATATACATATTATATTGTCTCTCACAAATAAATGGAATAATAAATTTAAACAAACAATTGAAAAATGGGCAAAGGATATGAAAAAATTCAAGGTAGAAGTAAAAATGGCCAATAAATATTTTAAAAGTTGTTGAACCTTATTAAACATATATATATAAATGCAAATTTTAAAAAAAAACAGCAGTTTATGTTAAATTCAGGAAATACTAAAGAAATAATAATATCTTTGCTGTTAAGTATAAGTAAAAATGGGCAGTTCCTTACCTTTGTGATAGTGCAACTTAATATATCATTTTTGGAGGATGACTTGAAGTAGATACAAAAATTTTAAAAGTACAAAGTCAAATGATTGATAATATGTGATTCCATTTCACAGGGGGGGAAAAAGTCTTGCATAGACACATTTATAAGGATATTCTCTGTAATATCATTGGCAATAGTGAAAAAATTGGAGATAGACTAAATGTCCATTATAGAGAAAAAAACAAATTTAATTATAGAACATCCATATAATATCATGACATGAAGGTAATAAGGAGTGATGTAGATTTATATGCATTAATTGAATAAGTGATTATGAGCTCTTTTACATAAAAACAACTCTTTATTTATTAGTACAGATGTATCAAAATATATACTATATTATATATACATAATACGGCATAAATATTATATGACAGAAATATGTTGGCTTATTATTTTAAAAAACAAAACTTTTGTGTATGTATGTGTGTGTGTGAATTTCTGTGAGATGAATGTGAGTGTTTATATATGTAAAGTGTCTTCTGGAGCTAGAAGATGAGGAAATAAGGCCTTAAAGTCATTAGGATAAAGACAAACGAATAGCTTTGAGAACAAATTAGAACACGATATTGAATATGCGACATCTTTTCAGATGGATGTGTGGATAGGGACAGAAAGAGAAAGAGGATACGATCAAAGAAGACTGAAGATTCATGCTTTGACTTTTATAGAAATAATATCTGAGGTTAAAGAGAAACTACTAAGTGTTGAAAAATAAATAGGTTTATATTAAAGTGTGTGTGGCTCTAGAAAGAATAGTTGACACTAGAGCTTTGGACTGGAGAGACCTCTTTATAGAAACTGTAGTCTGGGAAGTAAGAAGTTTGCAATAGAGAAGAAAAGACTATTGAATACAAAAGACCCAGGAATTTATGGGATCCTGGGATGAAAGAAAGTCAAAAGTCTGAAAACTAGAAAACTGATTTATCATCTCCTGTGCTGCTTTCTCCTTACAGGTAAAATTATGATCTTACTAATAGGGTAAACCTTATTAGAGTGCAGAATCTCTTTGAAGCTTAATAGTATATGTGGTCTACCCTATTGCCAAGCACTCAATATTGGTTATAAAACTATGAAAACACGGATTTAAACTTGGATACCATAGCCCTCATTATTTTACTTCAATTAGTACACTCTCTCATAGTTTATATATGTATGTATTGACTACTTCATAATGAGTCAGTCCTTCAACAATGAAAATATAATTCATATATCATACCTATCTTGCATGGCTTAGTCAAAGTTTCAAATGTCTATAATTAAACTAAAAAGAAGAAAACACTATCTTGGTGCAACTTCTTCAAATTACCATCAGACTTTAAAGATATCCTCCAACTACTCAAATGGCACAACTAAGCCATCATATTACACAATAAATTTCAATATTGTATATTGCATTAAGCCATACAAGAATAATGGTGATCTGAACTAAGGAACTATTTGCAATAAGAATAGAGTGGAAAACACAGGCATTTAAGAAGTAATTATTAAGCATATTGACATAATTTCAGGTTAAATTCCAAGTCTCCATCATGGGTGCCTCATAGGGTCACTAATTAAAATAGGAAATATAAAAAAGGATAAGTTTCTGGGACATAGTTAGCTGGAGTTGCTTGCTGAAAAAACCAAAGAGAGATGTCCAGTAAACTGTTGGAGCTTGAGCATGAAGAGGACAATAAAATAAAATTCCAGATTTCAGAGCTATCAGCTTCAGCCACCAGGGGAGGTGGTGGGATCAGAGTTAGAGTGTGTAAAATAAGAATAGAATAAAACATAATGTATTGGCAGTAAAAAAAAAACCTAATCTAATGTCAGAGACTGTGATGGAATATTCAGGACAAACTACTCAAATATTGTATGTAATATCTAATATTATTTATTTTGTACTTCTCCTGCTCTGTGATATTAAAAAGCTTTATGTGTTATTTTACCCTATGATAACTGCTATTGTCCTGAGTCTAGCCCTGTTTGTGCCTAACCAGTTGCTTAATAATTTTCTTTTTATACTTAGAAGCAATGATTTGCTAGAACTTCCAGCAGAAATTATTATTTCATGAATATAAGTGTAGTGTTTCTTACTTTAACAAGAAACATTAGCATTAAATTTCTATAATGTCAACTCTTTTATTGTGTACACGTTTAAAATTAAGAACAAAATCTGGAAATTTAAAATTTAACATAAAAGATACTTGCCTGTGGTATATTTATGTGATAATAACAAACTCAACCGCCCCAAATAAGCTGCTCTATCATACTGATTAAAAATCTCTTGCTGTTCAACAAAGATATTGTCTATAAAAACCGCTCTTTTGTAAGCAGAGTAGCTTCACCAGTCCATCAAAGGAGATAATGTGTGTAGAAGTGCCTATCATAGTACCTCCTGAATAGAGGGGATTAAATTATATTTACCATTGGCATATAACTGTAATTTCACAAAATTCCAATTTCCACAGATTTTATAAATATCCCACAGACATGCAAAAAAATAAATAATTTTTTTTCACAACACATACAACCCAGTAATGAAAACCGGTACCAGGATTGTTCTGTCACTGTTCCATATAGTTTAATAGTTTTCCTATGAAGAGTAAATTTATGACTAGAAATTATGATTTAATGTTTTCCACTTTCAACAGGACATGTCATTTTTACTCAACTTGAGTGTATAGAAACTTCATATATCTTGAAGTGTTATTTTGAAAATAACCAAAATTAGCCTTGTTAGCCAAAACTCCAGGCTGCAAAGGACTTCTTCCATAGAGAACTCAGCTTTAAAACCAATTCTTTTCCGTGGGGCAGATTCTAAGGACTTCTCTACTCATTTTGATCAAAGCTACCACTCTTCAACCATTTTAAAATTAGGAATGGCTGTTTATTTGTCTAAATTATCTGTATTATGAGTTTATCAAATGAATTAAAAATACCCGTCCGCCCCATAAAATGTACCCAGCCTATTGCACACACACGTGAGGAGAATCTCTGCAACTAGCAATTGCACGATTTATCTGGGGCTTCATAAATTAAAAAGCTGAATTTGTTGTTAGTGTTGTACAGATACCGTTTACTTCAGAAGAGTCTAATAATAATGATAATTATGCTAATAGTCTAACTGTCACCGAGTTGGGACCTGTGTAGCTTTGCCTATAACTCTACAATATCTTGAATGGTAGATCATATTAAGCACATATTAAAGATGAACAAAGATTCAGACATGAAAGTGACTTAAACCAAAATCATACAGTAAGTAATGATAGAGAAGAGAAGGGAAAGCAAACCCAAATTCAGGGTCAAAATATTACATAGATGGATATTTGTTTTTCCTGTGTGCTTCTTAGCAGATATGGTTATTGAATCAGTGGAACAAGTGGCTAATAGCTAAAGTATTTGAAAATTCTGAGTGATGTTCACATAGACCACCCCTTGATGACATATAAACTAATGCTTTACAAGTCTCTTAGAGAAAAAGTAAAAATACGGATTATTGAGTATTCTGAGTATTGCAGAGTCCTAAATTTTTACTTTTCTAGTCGTATATCAGGAGTTTTTGGGAAACTGCATACTTTGTGCAAGTATTCCTATTAACATGATTGCCACTGTGCTTTGCAGTAAATTCAAGTAAAAGGGTGGGAAATTTAAAGACTACAAAATGAATTTTTTTCCACCAGCTGCTTGTGGCCAACTAGGAAGATTACAGTTAGGAAGCATTGCACTCTAGCTGGCCCTGCAAGAATACAAGCTGATAAAGAAAATCAAGGACTACAATGAATCAAACATTTGCATAATTTTGGCTGCCATACAATTGAACTGCAGTGTCTTTGTTTGTGAATACAGAAGAGACACAGAATCCTGCCTAAAATGAGATGAGATGGTGGTGGGTTTATCAAAAGTGGAAGCTCTGCCCCAAGGATTTGTATGTAACAAATCCTGAGGCTAGTGCTGCAAAATGTTGAACATCTATTTCAAGGGAGTTTGCCTCCACCCTTTAATAAAACATGAATACTATGTGCCCTTTTCATTAATTTTTTCCAAAAATGTGAGATAACGCAAGAGGATTAAGTGAAATGTAAAACCACCCAAAGTTTAATTAAAATGCTTCAAAAGGAAAACTTTATTAATGTTTAACTTCCCTCTTCTAGCAAAGCTTCCTAGCACATCAAAAAAATTTCAACCAAGGATGAGAGAACACATTATTCTAAAACTCATGATTATTATGTACTTGAAATAGAGCATTTTGCCATATCGCATAGCAGATGATGGTTTGGATCATAAAAATTTACAATAAAACCATATGTATAAATATATTTGCAAAATAATTAGCTGTTTTTCCTCCAAGTACTGGGGATAAAGTAGGACATTGTAAACCAAAAGAGGGATGCAGAAATAGGCTTAAGAGAGAGCATATTTCTACCTTAGTGGATCAAGCATATGAAAGGCCCCAATTTTCTGCCTCTCACTGTATTCATGCTCTTTCCCATGAGACTTTTTAGGGTCTTTCACTATGTTCCTCACTCTTACATCACTACCACCACCACCATGAATCTGGATTAGCCTTGTTGCTATCTTGGATTAGTTTAGCTCAATAGGATGTTATCAGATGTGATGCTAGCAGATGTGATGCAAAAAAGACTCAGTAATGTATTTGTGTATTTCCATTTGCCTTTCTTTCCTTTGCCAGAGAATATGCCTGAGCTAGTCTGGTGGAGGATGAAAGATATTTGGAACAGAACCAAATTGTCCAAGTTTTCAGCCAAGGATATCCTTTATAAACTCAGTTATGTGAATGAGACCAGACAAGGTCATTAGAGCTGCCTAGTTGACTCACCACTGATCACAGAAGCATTAGAGAGAGCAGCCAAGATCAGCCGAGCCCAGTCCAAATCAGTTGAACTTTGTAAGCTCAGGAGCCAAATACATGTTTATTATTTTATATCACTTATGTTCTCTGTTACTCAACATTTTTGTGGCAATAGATAAATAATACACCTACCTAATGAATTAGAAGCAAAATATAACCCATTGGCATGTATTTCCAATTGGAATCACATTCCATTATATGTGAGGAAGAGACAACACTTGTAGCAGGTAAGAATAAACTAAACTTCTAATTGAATAGACTGTCCTCTTTGTCCTTTCCCACCAAATCCACTTCTCTTTGAAATTATGTATTTTTTTCTGTGGGGAAAAATAAAGAAACAAGGAATAGCTTTATCAGCACTTATACTCTATCCTGGGATGATTTATTACTGCATTACTCTTTCTGGTGTGGGAGTGTGTGTATGTAGTGCATGTATGCAGTGCATGTATGCAGTCTGCTACCAGAAACACTCATATTTACTTCAAGTAAAAAAGATTCAGGAAAATGTCAAAGAAAAATTGCACCAGAGGAAAGGAAGTCTTTATTCAAGACTATTTAAATAAGAGAGAGAGATTGAACTTAAATCTGCTAAAACAAAAAGCAGGAAAGTTTTTAAGCACTGGGGTGAGCTAATGGAGCAGTGCTGGAGGGCGTTATTGGGGGGGGTTGGTAAGTGTGATTAGACCATCTATGTTTGCTAACTGACATTGATCTTGATCGAAGTTAGACGGCTACCTTTTCAGGGAGATTGGGAGATAAGGGTTCTATTTTTCTTGATGATTATATTTGAAAGGGATGACTCCCAGGTCCTTGAGAAAGTCATTCTTGGGTTGTAAAACTGGAAAGAGGCTGGGAGAAAATTTATACCTCAAAGGGCAGAGAAAGAATTTACATTTTACAGGTTTTCTAAAGTAAATGCTCCAAGACAAGAGAGGTCCAGAGTCAGGCAGAAACCTGTCTAAAGTTTAGTGAGGGGCTTCCCTGGTGGCGCAGTGGTTGCGCGTCCGCCTGCCGATGCAGGGGAGCCGGGTTCGCGCCCCGGTTTGGGAGGATCCCACATGCCGCGGAGCGGCTGGGCCCGTGAGCCATGGCCGCTGGGCCTGCGCGTCCGGAGCCTGTGCTCCGCAATGGGAGAGGCCGCAGCAGAGGAAGGCCCGCATACCACAAAAAAAAAAAAAAAAAAAAAAAAAAAAAAAGTTTAGTGAGGCTAAATCTGTGTTAAGCAAATATTCTGTGTATTTATTGTAAACAGTTCTAAATTGGTTCTGATCTGGCTTGATATTATAATCAAACTGACCTATAAAAAGTATAGAGTTTGTCAAAGTCGGAGACAGACCTTATTCCTCATTGTTTGATTATATATAGCTTCTATCCTAAGTTTAGTCTAGATGTTTACCAATGCCAAAAATATTGCTGACCTAAAAATATATGGAAATTAGGGTACACATTAAGTGAAGCACATTTATTCCTATTCTAAAATATAAGGGTCACATGACATAACTGAAAATGTTTCTCTGTTCCCAAACGGATGACCTTGAACAGTATTTTCATATATGTTACATTTTTGGTGTGGGGGGCAAAATTGTTGTAATGCATATAGAATTATCCACCAAATCATGTTTCTGATAGCAAAGAGGTAATAAAATTCAAAACAAAAAGAAAATCCTAAAAGTTGCTGCTTCTTTGAGATTTAACACATATATTTTAAATAAGTGAAAAAAATTCAAAGCCAGAAACAAGAAATTATGATTCAAAAATATAATGCTTAACCCCAAAAGTAAGTAAATTAGCTTATTTGCAAGTGTAAAACCAAAGCTTTTAAAGGAACTTTCCTCTAAGCTGTAAGTTTGCTTTTAAAAATACAATTAAGGAAGCATTTTCAATGCGTCAAGGGTCAAACAGTGATTCTTTATGTGCATCCAAGCAGGAAGAATCACAAGGTACTTTGTCTGGTGTTTCTAGATCTATAGGTGGGACACACAAATGGACTGATTTGGGCATATAACAATGCCAGAACCTCTAAACAGACATTTAAAGAGATTTTGCACTTTCAAATAGAAGGGTCAGGAACTAAAGGTTAGGAAGTTATCAGGGATTGTTTCAACTTTGTCCCAAGTATATTTCCAAATGATTTACAGAGGATATGAATTGACTGTAGATGTCTAGGCAGAATGGACTCATTGATTATGATTGTGGTTTGAAAAATATTAATATTAATTGTATTTGGATTATAACATCTTATCAGGAAGGAATACAGACACCCAAACACACACACACACATATATATGCATATATATGTATGAGGAAACAAAGTAATTTCCTTCAAAACAGTAGAAAACACACAGGAATAAGATATTTGACCTTTCAAATAACTATGTATTATGCAGATCAATTAAAAAAAAAACTTTGAGATTTGGGCAATATTATTTTATGTGTACTTATTGTTTTTTTTACCTGAATCATGATTTAACTGGAAGCCATTCTATGTATTATTATTATATACCTGGGGTTATACACCATGCAAGCTAAATATGGCCTGCCATCCATTTTGGAACAGAGAGATAAAACTGGTTTTTATATTTTTAGATATTATTTTGAAGATATTTTAGATGTTAATTTACAAAAATTAAGAATATTTTGGTAGGTAAAATTATATAAGATTCAAATTTTGGTGCCCATTAATAAAGTTGTATTAGAATACATCCACATTCATTCATCTATGTATAGTGTAAGAGTGCTTTTGTGCTAAAATGACAGAAATGACATGGGACAAATATTGTATGGCTCACAAAGTAGAAAATATTTACTAGCTGGCCCTTTACAGAAAAAGTGTGTTGACTCATGTTACACTTTATAATGCATGCAAATAATATAGCAAAAACAAGCTTTTATTTTACTTCAAGTGATAATAAATGAATATTTGTGCTCTTCCACCTTGATCCTTTCAGAAACTATTATTATTATTCAAAAATAATGGGGATGGGGAGCAAGCAGGTGGATAAAAAGTGGGAGGAAGTCAGTAGTGATTCAAATCCCTTTTCCTCTTTAAAAAGGCATGAGAGTTTTCTAGAATAATTCATCTAAAAGAAGGGAAGAAAGAAGGGAGAGAGAGAGAGAGAGAGGGAAACGTCATGTGAGAATTGAATATTTGATTTTTAATATCTTCATGTAATACAATTTAAGGTTCCTGTGATTATGTCACTTGATAGCAAAGAATTTTAATGAATTAATTTTGAAAGTAAGTAATGCCAGCCTCTTAAAAATGTGTAATGTAATTTACAATATGGATGATTGGTCAATTAACTTGGTGGAGATGAAATTTCATACACGTAGCCTTAAAATTTTCATGTGTTAAATTTCAAGCCTTAAAACTACATAGTTATATGTAATAACTTCAAA
Source organism: Physeter macrocephalus (assembly GCF_002837175.3). Classification (NCBI taxonomy): domain Eukaryota; kingdom Metazoa; phylum Chordata; class Mammalia; order Artiodactyla; family Physeteridae; genus Physeter; species Physeter macrocephalus. The sequence goes on from NC_041228.1 coordinate 53,473,936, forward strand.
GATAGTTTTCTCCTCCTGTGAAAATCCTAGTGGCAGTATGCTTATTTAGTAAGGACAAGCCACTAAGCTTGGAAAAGGAAAATAATGTGAATAATCAATTTGTCAAAAACATGTAAATAAAAATGTTATTTCACTTATCTCATAGACCCAGAGCTTATTTATTCATAATTTCTCTGAGCTAAAAAAATGAAAATGTTCAGCTATAGCTGAAGGTTTTTCTACCTTCAGTATAAAATCTCAGCTTTCACAGGTGTTAATGAAAGAGATGTAAGTGTATGGAAAAGAAAATAGGCACTGAATTATTTATAAAGGTGAATAATAAAGAAGTGTAAAGAACTGGGTGTCTTGGAAGATGGTGATAAAATATGGATCATTTTCGTTATCACTTCTGATCAGTGCTTTGATTAATAGGCGTCTGTAATCATCATATTAAACCAGTTCCCTTACCAGAATGCATCTATAAATCTGTAGTCTGAATGACTAATTTGTTTTACTCCATATAAATAGCTTTTATTACATTATGTCTAAAAATTGGAAACAAGCATACATGGCAAATTAAAACAGATATATAGAATATCTCATAAGGCAAGAAGAAAAATATACATTGCTAGAATTGTCAACTTTTATATTATCTACAATCTTGTGAATACTTAAACATTCTCAACTCATCCTTATTTAACAAGGTAATGTGACACAAAAAAAGAAGCCACGGGTGAGGGATCCTCAGGCAACTGTAGATCAGTGCATATGGTACATCATTACCAGCCTGATCTTAAAGGAGTTTTAGAGCTTTAAATTTCAAATCACAGTTGGTGCCGATATGCATTTTGCTGTTATTGCCTTCCCTTTGCCAAATAAATATAATTGATGATTTTAGTGTATTTTGAAATTTCAAATGTAGTCTGTATTTAACTTTGACGTTCTCTTTTTGCATTATCTTCATTTATTCCCACGTCCAATTTGTGTGGGTCTTTGTTAAACATTTAAATTGAACAATTCTTAAAATCATTTTAATGTTTTATTCGCTTAGTCTCATGTTGCACTGTCCAACCTGATGCCTTTTTCTGAAATTAGCCATATGATCCTTTCATGCAACCAAATATAAGAATTCTAAAATTTTATTACAGTCTTTATTGCAGACTTTGTTTTAGTTCATATGAAGTAATTTAAGGAATAAAAATATTAAAAGAACATGTTTTGATTCCCAAGTCTGCCAATTTTTACAAATCATAATAACTTCTACCTTTCTAAAACCCTTATGGAGTGTACCTTTAAAATCATCTATTTAATACAAAATTAAAGACTATTATATATGTTTTCTAAATTACATACATCTATGATGCTTCCACAATAACACTCTAATTTACTTAAGGACCAGGAGTATATATCATACCACTTTTATTTTTCTCACAGCAAATGACACAATACTTGTCACATAATATTTTCCCAAGGTATTTCTACTATAGATGGGAAATGATCAAAGGAAGGCATAAAGCTCCACTCTGACCTTGCTGTTTGAAATAGTGAGACCCCCTGTAATATAAGAAGAATATTCTCAAGTCATCTCAATGACTTGAGATGAAAAGTGGCTACTGTTGTCAACCACAAACCTGTATCTTCAGTACTGTGTATTTTCTGTCGCCTCATTTTGACAGCATATTTAAGGGATGAAGGAACTCTCCAAAGATTTGTGTTTATTTGTAAGGAATTTGACACAGTTAAGTTATAAAATCAAAGTATAATTAGGACAGTATTAAACATTCTACAGAATGAATAATTGTGCATTCTGGAGCTAATTAAAACTTGTATATTTTTGAAGACATTTCAACATCAGCAACATCAATATTAACAATACTTCATGAACTGTTATCTTGTGCAGGACATAAACATAGGTACTATGACTTCAAAGTGACATAAACATATATTTGCTATAGAAAATAGCATATCAGTTATCTATCCTCCAGTCATTCCCTCTTCTTCTTTTTCGGTAGAAACCTGCCTTTTAAAGGTATCCCCCATTCCTTCCTTTCATCCCAACTCCCCTTTACAACCACGAACCCCACCCAGCCTTAGGGAAAGCTAACATCACTTTTGGACCCATGGGTTCAGTAATGAGTATGCGAACTACTTCAGGCCAATAATATATGATAAATATATTGTGCGCTTTTGGGAAAAATTTCTACACTCTAAAAAGAAAGACAAAGAAAACAATTGTGTCTCTTCTTTTTTTTTTTTTTTTTTTTTTTTGCTGTTATGGTATGTGAATGTGACCATAGCAGTAGCAGAGACCTTTTTGCTATAGTTGTAAGATGAAGCCATCTGGTGAAAGATGGAGCAGAGGATTTGAAAAAACTGAGGTTCTCATTGAGTCCCTGCATCAACTGATCTTTAGACCACTTACCATTTACTACATACACATTTCTGGACTTCCTGCAATGTACAAAATACATTTTCTTATTAATTAAACCAGTCTGAATGAGGCATTTCAGTTATTTTGCAGCTGAAACACATTTTAACTGATGCCTCAGGAGCTTTAGTAGCCCTTGAGAATTTGTTAGGGATACAGGTCAAATAATAAAATAGTAATAATTGTCACTGAAGGCTTTCCATTTGCCAGGCCCACTTCCAAATATTTTAAGTGTGTTATCTCAATAATCCTTCCACCAACACACAAAATCTGAGGTAGATGTTGTTTTTAACCACATTTTATAAACAGAGAAACTAGGATTTATACTCCAAGATAGTGACAGAAACAGGATTTTAACTCAGGCATTTGGCCCTCAGGGATTGAATTATGGTGGTTCTCTAGAAGGTTATATATTCTAAGAAAAGACCCAAAGGCTCATTGAGGTCTATAAATTATTTCAGATATAGAATTTGCAAATCTAAAAATGGTAAAGAATGAAAGAGTAGGTAGAATTTGTATTGAGTCACAAAGAGAACGGGAGGTCAAAACAACCAGGTTATAGAGAGAAAGGTATTGATATTTCAGGTCCAGGTGAAGGCATGAAAACAAATGTGGAAGTGAGCTTGTCACTCTTTTTTGAGGAAGGGTGGGTTGTGGTGGCCAAATTCTTTAGATGATTAGAGATAAAGAAGGTTAGAGGAAGGGTAGATACTATGATAGAGGCTAATGCCTTCCCCTCCCCTTAAGATATCTACATGATAATCCCTGAAACCTGTGAATGTTACCTTACATGCAGATGGGACTTTACAGATGTTATTAAGATTAGAAATCTTGAAATCAGAGATTTATCCTGATTTCACATAAGCCCTTGAAATCAGAGAAATTTCTCCTGCTGGAAGAGAGGAGAGATGAGGCAGTAAAGAGGTCAGAGACTTGAAGTATGAGAAAGACTCAATCCGCCATTGCTCCCTTTGAGGATGGACAAGGAGCCAAGGAATGCCGATGGCCTCACTAAACTGAGAAAGGCCCCCTTGCTGACAGGCAGAAAGGAAAAAGGACCTGAATTCTTGGAACTGAATTCTGCACATAACCTGAATGAGTTTAGTAAAGGATTCATCTCCAGAGCCTCCACAAAGGGACACAGACATGCCCACATCTTGAATTTGGCCTTGTGTAACATAGAGCAGAGAATTGGCTGAACCACATTTATTCCAGGACTCTGAACTACACCTCTAGTTGATAATAAATGGGTGTTGTGTTGTTCTTAGCCACTAAATTTGTGGTAATTTTTTACAAGCAACAATGGAAAACTATTAGAGGTACCAAATAAGTATAGGAGATGGAGACAAAGCAAAGGTAACAGAAACATAAGCTAGTGTCTTCTGTGTGGTGTTCTACAGAAAACTAATTCTTTGAAGTAAAACGCTGGATTAAGCAAAGTTGAAGTATTTAATTATTTGACTTCTTACATTTTAAATTTGGAAATGAAATACTAAGGTGAACATCCAAGACAAACAATATGTGGTGCTTCTCAAACTTATTTAGGTTTAAGTTACCTAAGATTCATCATAAGCAGCTGATATAATCCATCCTAATTCCAAATATGTTCAATTAAATACTCATTTTAAATTAAACTATGTTTTGCCTTTTAATTCATTTATATGATTTTTAAATTCATTTTTCAGGTTATCTGATTTTTTTTTCCAGATCTGAGTTTTTCTTTGTTCTCATCTTTTATTTTATCCTCTTTTCATTTTATTTATTATTTTATATAATTCTTTTGTTATTACCATTTTTTAAAGAAGGTAAAAAGTTTCCTGCCATTTACAAACATGTAAAACACTGCAGTTATCACAGGGCAATATTCTGCAATTTTTAGGTAGATATGTATTAAGTATTTCAGGCTTACATAATTGTATGGCAATAACACAGCCCGAGGGTGTGAGATTTAATAGGATTGCTCAAGAGTTCCTGGTGAAAAATAATTAAAGCTTTAGTCACACTGAAATAAGAGTGAGTACTTCCTTCTGGCTGAGCTTTCAGCATGCATATATATATGTATGCTAGGGGAAATTTTTAAAAGAATTATTGTATAAGACTAAGGAAGAGTCTCAACAGAGAATTGCCAAAGAATGAATAAAATGATGTCATGTATGAATGGAGAGAGGAAGCAATACAAATTTATTAGGGCAGCATACCAGAGATCAATAGAAATATAATTTTTATCTGTCAATGTGAGAAATAATTTCAAGTATTAAAAGACTTCATAAGACATTAGGTTAATATTACCAATCAGACATTTTTATGTATATAAGCTAAATAAGCTTGAATTTATATATATTTTAAATTTCTAATTAAAACAATAGAAAAAAAGAACTTTTAACACAATTTCCATGAAATACGTATTCTAAAAGTGTGATCTGTTCTAAATCAACCATTTTTCTTATTTTATGTACTGTATGTTTTATCACATTGATGTGATACACTAATTCATATGTTGAAAATTAAGAACGATTTTTCTTTGTTTCTTCTTTCTTCTCTGTTTAGTTTGTTTTTCCATAAGCTCCTTTATGTATGCTTAATATAAAATGTTTGCTGCCGATACGAATAAGAAACGTTAAGCAATGAAATTCAGCATTGATGCTGAATATAGTCCAGATCATATAAGACTTGTAGTATGTCTTAATTTTGTCCTTACATTTTCAAAATGCTTGCCTCTAGGTTTTATTATCAATATTTATATAGTGTATTGACAAATAGATAAAACCTTTATAAACATGGCACCCCTTACATACAAAACACAAGTTGTATAATTAACATAATAGGTTAAATCATTTTGTTTTACATCATAGATATAAAATTCAGCTCAGATTAAAGTTGATTATTTAATATTAACTTATATAAAATATAAATTTAAACATAATTTTTATACAATTTTTTGCCAAGAATAATTTGAAGATTGCAAACTCATTAGTTCTCTAGATATGAGGATTGATAGTACTGATACACTTTGCAGTACTGAGAGAGGGATATATAGCATTAATATTCAGGTCTTTTCTCACAACAGACTATATAGATGCACTTTTATTTAACATGGTTTGGTTGTTGTAAGTGCCAAAGTCATTTGGTAAAATTTAAATACAAGATATTTGCAGATAGACATGATAGTCTACTTTGTTAGTGCATATTTAAATATCTTCAGTTATTGTGATGTGCTCCCTTACTCTAGTACTCATTTTTTAATAAAATGTGTCATTTAAAATTATATCTTTTCTCTCTGTGTCTGTCCTAATTACCTTCCTTTTCATGAACCTAAACCCCACGATACCTAATACACGCTGCCCTGAACCAAGGGATTTCAAAGATGCAGTTGTTTGTAACAAGGTCTCAAATTTAAGTGGAAATAGTGTTTCCTACCAGCCTATTCTCCCCCCATTGTGAGGAGAATCAAGGCTGCAAACTGATGGGATTTGATAGATAATGAGACACAGAAAGGGTACAACATATGCTGAAGCTCTGTAAAAAAAACGCTTATATACAATGGGCTAGGGATCATGGAAGTTTAGAGTATCTTACAAGTTTGGTAAAATAGAGCCTTGATTAGGAAAGTCCCTTTTAACACCAAATTACAAGCAAATTGATTTTGCTTACTACTTCTTTACTGGCTATTCTGAGGTACAAAATAGGGAAAGATAGAAGTGTTCATGTAATAAGGGGTGCTGAGTCAACAAAAATAACTGGCCCAGAAAGAGATGTCAACATTTGGAGAAGTAAGCAATTAGACTTGAGCTGAATGACAACCAGTCTGGGATGATTCAAAGATCAAAGCCAGCCTTGATAATTCAAAATAATGCAAAGAGAAAATCATTGTAAAAAAATAAAATAGAATGAGTAGAAAAATAATCTAAAGTTTCTGCTTAAATTTTAATTATCCTCATATTTACTATATCATTTCTATGAATTATATTTTAAATATTCATATGTTTAAAAAACAGAGTTTTTCTGTTAAGGAAAAGCAAAATGGTCTCTATTAAATTGGATCATTGTTTTTTTTTCTGAAGTCTCTAAAATGATGTAGAATTATAATGTTTTACAGTTTTGGAGTTAAAATTTATGAGCTGTGGAGATACACTTGAGCTGCAGTCAGAATCCTGGATGCGGGTGGCTCTTCTCCATTTGTTCTCTACGTCCATCATGTGCCCTCTTCTACAGTGAGCTGTGCTCTGGGTACTTATCTCCTTGAATTGTAATATCTGAATATCTTTTGCCCTGTTTACAGTAAGTCAGGTAATAGGAGGCATAGCCAGGGAAAAGGATGCTGAGTCTTTTAACTTTGTTTTCATCTCTCTAATTTCTTTGGAATTCTCACCCAATGTGCCTTCTGTTTCCCTCTGGAAGTATGACTGACACGGATGAGGACACTGCTGGCTGATCGGAATGTATCAAGTGAGATGGAAAGATATACCAAGTTCTTGGATTGGAAGTATCAATACTGTCAAAATGACTATACTACACAAGGATATCTACAGATTCAATGCAATCCCTATCAAATTACCAATGGCATTTTTGACAAAGCTAGAACAAAAAGTTTTAAAATTTTTAGAGACAAAAAAGACCCCTAATAGCCAAAGCAATCTGAGAAAGAAAAACAGAGCTGGAGGAATCAAGCTTCCAGACTTCAGACTATACTACAAAGCTACAGCCATCAAAACAGTATGGTAGTGGCACAAAAACAGAAATATAGATCAATGGAACAGGATAGAAAGTCCAGAGATAAATCCACCCACCTATGGTCACCTAATCTATGACAAAGAAGGCAAGAATATACAACGGAGAAAAGACAGTCTCTTCAATAAGTGGTGCTGGGAAAACTGGGCAGCTACATGTTAACAAATGAAATTAAAACACTCCCTAACACCATACACAAAAATAAACTCAAAATGGATTAAAAACCTAAATGGAAGGCCAGATACTATAAAACTCTTAGAGGAAAACATAAGCAGAACACTCTTTGACATAAATCACAGCAATATCTTTTTCAAACTGTCTCCTAGAGTAATGGAAATAAAACCAAAAATAAGCAAATGGGACCTAATGAAACTTAAAAGCTTTTGCACAGCAAAGAAAACCATAAACAAAACAAAAAGATGACCCACAGAAAGGGTGAAAATACTTGCAAATGATGCAACCAACAAGGGATTAGTCTCCAAAATTTACAAACAGCTCAGGCAGCTCAATATCAAAAAAACAAAGAGCCCAATCAAAAAATGGGCAGAAGACCTACCTAGACATTTCTCCAAAGAAGACATACAGATGGCCAGCAAACACATGAAAAGATGCTCAACATTGTTTTTAGAGAATTGCAAATCAAAACTACAATAAGACATCACCTCACACCAGTCAGAATGGCCATCATCAAAAAGTCTACAAACACTAAATGCTAGAGAGGGTGTGGAGAAAAGGGAACCCTCCTACACTGTTAGTGGGAAGGTAAATTGGTATAGTCACTATGGAGAACAGTATGGAGGTTCATTAAGAAACGAAAACTATAGCTACCATATGATCCAGCAATCCCACTCCTGGGCATATATCCAGAGAAAAACATGGTTTGAAAGCATACCTGCACCCCAATGTTCACTGCAGTGCTGTTTACAATAGCCAAGACATAGAGGCAACCTAAATGTCCATCAACGGATGAATGGATAATGAAAATGTGGTACATATATACAAGGGAATATTACTCAGCTATGAAAAAGAATGAAATAATTCCATTTGTAACATCCTGGATGGACCTGGAGATTATCATACTAAGTGAAGTAAGTCAGACAGGGAAAGAAAAATATCATACAAGATCACTTATATGTGGAATCTAAAAAAAATGATACAAATGAACTTATTTATGAAACAGAAACAGACTCAGAGACTTAGAGAACAAACTTATAGTTACCAGGGAGAAATGGTGGAGGGGGAGGGAAAGATTGGGAGTTTGGGATTGACATGTACACACTGCTCTATTTAAAATAGATAACCAACAAGGACCTACTGTATAGCACAGGGAATTCTGCTCAATATTCTGCAATAACCTAATGGAAAAAGAATTTGAAAAAGAATAGATACATGTATATGTATAACTGGATCACTTTGCTGTACACCTGAAACTAACACAATATTTTTAACCAGCTACATTCCAATATAAAATAAAATTTTAAAAAATAAAAAATAAAAATAAAATAGTAAATATAGTACAACATAAAATATATGATAGTAATCTATATCTATATCTACACACAAATATACATATATAGAGCTTTGTCTGATGGTTATCAAATAGCCATTTTCCATATTGAATTATGTCCATTATAAGATATCTATATGTACTATACTATGTATAGTATAGTAGTTATACTTATATGACTATGATATATAGTGTATATTATAATGTGTATAGATGTTATTAATGTATACAATCATCTTTTATTTATTAATAAAATATAGTTTGAGAAAAAAAGACCCAAAGTCCACACATTTCATTTAATTTTTATGTGCATATGTGCATAACTCTTTTTCATTCTAAAACAATGTTTCATCATTTTTCACTTTTTATTTTTTGCCCATTGAGCTTTTACAGAAGAAGCCAGCTTATTTAGACTATAGCATATTCTACAAACTGGGTTTGGTTGATTGTTCCTTGTATTATCCTTTAACTTGGTCCTTTATCATAGCTGATAGCTCCTATAAACAGAGAGAGACACAGAGGCTTGTTAGATTTAGGCTGACTTCTTTTGACTGATTTGCTCTCTGCAGAGGATTGAACTTCAATCTTCTGCCCGGGTGGGTAGGTCCCATCCTCCACCTGCATGATGTGGGTGAGAAGATATTCAGGGTGACCTACCTGCTTCTAACAGACTTTTACCAGCCCTCTTAATGTTATTGCAGCTTTCATTCCCCTCCCCAGGAGCCCTGTTGCTGCCTACTTCTAGGCTTATTATAAGTTCTGCAGAATGAATTTATCTTCCACTTTCCCTTTATCAGTAGTTTTAGAAACAGGTTTTCTTTTTTTGGAGATTTTTTGTTTTTCTAAATTACTTCCCCCTTATTCTTCTGCTTTCAGATTCGAAACTTTTGTTCTATTGTCTCTTTATTGTTATATTTGACCTGATGGGTTTAGGTCTTTAAGAAATACCTTTAAATCTGGGATTTGGAAAAAAACATACTTAAATGTGTATTTTTGATCCATTATATTTAGCTGTTTTTAGAGTGGCTATTGTTCTCTGTTTACATATGCAAAAGTACAAAAATATTTTATTGCTCTAGAGACAGTGATACAATCTGTTAAAGTGTAAAGGGAAAACACTGCACATGAAATCTGCCTCCAGGAAAAGAAAGTGGTCAGATGGTCAAGAAGCCTCATGTGTCATTTTACACTGTGGAGAATTCACTTGGCCCTCACGTCTACAGGTTTACAATATTTATGTTATGATCACCATGCATGTGGATCTACCTCTTATTTATTCATTCATTAATGCAATGAATAGCTTTTAGCCCTTTCCATGTATCAGAGTATGAATTCAAATTACACATCACAAAGGATGATATGTCAAATCAGATTGCCAATTTCTAATTTCCAAAAGGAAGTAGAGCTATCGTGTGAACATGCATATTTACAGAAACATGGCCAGCACAATAATCCTTTAAGCAGGTCTACACTGGAAGCCAAATTGTACATAGAAGTTTGCTGAAGCAGGACAGGAAAGTCTTATGATCCAAATATTTATTGGCATCTGAGTGTGAGAGGACTAGACTTGCCAGAGGACCTGGTGAGATTGAGTCACAGGCAGGAAAGCCATCTTCTTTGGACAGGGCGTCAGCAGGCTCTGCCAAAACATGGCTCTCCAGTGCTTATTTGGTATGTATGTCTACTGCTAACACATAGCTCTGAAAGAAATACTTCATTTCAGAGGAGCCCTGGATCTTTTCTATATTTTAATGTGACCATTTGTTTATTTCATGAGTGATGTGTTATGCATTTTTTAATGCTTAAAATCTTAGATTCCAATTTTATATCCAACTGGTTAGCATAGCCCCTAGTGTACCCTTTATACTTACCAGTATTTATTCTGAGTTATTAAATCATTAAGTTCTATACAGTATAATCTGATTGTATTTATCTACAAAAAAATTTAAAATTTACCCTCCAAACAAAGGTAAACAGGAAATTATATTGACATATTTTGCATAATTAATTTATCTTGCTTAATAACCATGATATAAATATACACACGTGTAAGTATGTGATTTAAGTCTATATTTCATTTTTAATAATGGAAAATGTGAAATGGATACATGTAAAATATATGTTATAATTTACTGTTGTATATTTTAAACATCAAATTAATAAAATTTTAATAACGATCACAGCTTTTATTACAACCATAATCTCAAGAAATGGGAAAATAAGTATTATCAAGGGAAATCTTCATATCAATTAGCTTTTTGCTTTTAAAAACGTAAGAAAAAAATAACTTAATGATGCATTGAGTAGATCTAGAAGGATGAAAGTGAAACTTTGGCCTTGAGGCAATATTATTTAAACAAAAATGCTACTTGCTCAAATTAGGAAAAACAAACCTGAAGATTATAAGTTTCTGCTTCTTACAAGGTTTTAATTTAATACTTGTTATCATGTGGAAACAAAACACATATTAAAAAATTAATCCACAAATGTATAATATCATTAGCTTTATTAGACAACTTTATCTTGGTTTTTATAGTGAAATTCATGTACAGATAATAAAGAGTCCACACACAGGTGCTCCTTCATATTCTCATCTCTGACAGGTATGGCCACATCAAGCCCATTTTAACTTAGGGCCAACCCATGTTAGCTTTGAAATTGAGAGGACTGGAGCCAAGTGGTTACTGCTGCTGCTTCAGTTTTGATTCACCAACTGAAGAGTTTAGAATTTGAAGGGGAACTATTAACCATTCTTTGTCATAAACAGAAGGGCTTTTCTGGGAACAAAAAATTAAAGAATACAATTAAAACTATGTTGTTTGAACATTTAAAAGATAGAGAATTCTAGTAAGAGTAAAATGAATGCTGCAAATTATACCTGAAGCAAAGGACCAAAGAAGCTTTAATTATTAGAAAAGGACAAAATAGTGACAAAGGATGGGAGGTGAGAGATAAAAGTGTACCATAGGAGGGCATTCATGTTAAAGAAGAGAACTTTGTCTATCTAATTGCAAGAAAAAATATTTAGGATTCATAGGGGATCATTAGAAAATGATATAAAAAAACTCACCATCTGGGATAGTTTGGAAATCAGTGACCAAAATCAAAAAAGAAATCTATCCATAAATGAGTCCAAGGTATATGGTCACATGAGCTTTGATAATATAGTTAATTTTATCATTCTTTATGTTTTGTAAGGGAGAACAATCACGGGGAGGTCAAAGGAAAGAACTGTTTTTTTCTGTTAAAACACTGAAAGATTGTGAACTTCTACACCAATGAGAGGTTTGCAAGAGAAATTCATTTTATTCTGAAAAATCCATTATGTATTGTTTTATAGATATCATTGTTCAAATGGATAATTCGATAAACTCCAATGTAGAAGATATTTAATGATTTTTAAGAAAGTGTCTAGCAAATTTTGATAGCATATGTTATTTTATTCTAGGTTGCCTGTTTTTCCCCACATGAATGAGGTTTGTTAGACTGTTGACAATAAATGACCAGACCCAGGTGCTACTTAGGAGAATGCTGCCACTTTCTAGAATAAGCTTTCAGTAACTAGCTTCTTTGTGTACTGTTTTGAGTAAGTAAGATGTCTATATTTCAGAGGTTAAATGAAATGGGAGAACTTTAAAAACAGAAGATGATAATTTTATGCAATACTTTATTTTCTAGAATAAAAAAAAAGAAAAAAGACAATGAGAAATGTTATTTCTATACTCGGGCTTTGAACATGCATGCTGACTTTTAAAAAAATATTTTATGATTTTCTTCCTTTTCTAGTATTGATTTTAGCCTTAGTCATCCACAAGGTCTCATCTGATTTATCTCATTTTCACTCAGTAATTAATTAATTGATTCAACAAATATGTATTTACACATCTATTTGGGTTTAATGGATACAACTATGAATACAAAGTCTCTATTATCAAGGTTACTCAAAATCGTTTGCATTAGAGGTAGGTATTGAAGGGTGTGTGTGTGTGTGTGTGTGTGTGTGTGTGTGTGTGTGTGTGTGTGTGTGTGGTGTTGGTCCATGAGGTAGGGAATGGGGACACAGTATTGCACCTGTGACTCTGACTTCAGTAAAAGGAGATGCTTAAAATTAGCTTTCTTGCTCCAGCCATGATTCTGTTACATACACTGTATCTTTAGACATTATCTAAAACATTAAATTTATTACAAACTTACCTTTTAAGTAGAAATGAAGAAAGCAGTAGAAACCATTTTTCATTCTAAGGAGAAATTCAATGGTTTTTAGCAATATTAGACAAAAGGCTTAGAAACATCCCTTAATGCTCTTCTTTCGGTGATATTTCCCACTAGATCAGATCATTCTTCATATTTTCAATCTTTTGGGAGAAAAATAATTTTTCAAATTATCTCAGTGAGATAAATTGCCTTTTGTCCCACTCATGCTTTGTTTTCCCATCTAGAATGAATTTGTATTGAATTCTTGGCACATTATCAAAGACCCTGACAGGAAATGGTCAGGGGAGCCATCACCTCAGGAAAGAACTGGGAGGTCACTGAACCTTTTTGCACAGCTCCAGGGAGATGCTTAAAATAGTTCATTGACTTCTTGTGCCTGAAAGAAAGTGAAATAAAAACTAGTGTAGAAATCAGAAATGAGCAATACAAGAGAATTGTTGCTGAAGGGATTGACTTAAGAAAAATTGCAATAACTAAATATGTATAGTTTGTTGAAATAACTTGGGAGGCTATGAGAGCTGACTACAAACATCTGTATCCTTAGAGGAGATGATTCCTAGGAACAGGCACTGTGAAGTGGGGTGGGAGTGGACTTACAAGAAAGCAAATTTAAGTTCAATATTAGTATATATATTTAAAGTGAAGTGTATCAGTTTGAGGGAAAGAAAACTATTCCTTGGGGTAGAGGTTTGAGTTATTCCAAAAGAAGGGGGAACAAAACAGAATATGATGTTGTCTGTTTTCAATGAAAGCGTAATATGTGTTTCAGTTCTGAGAGAATTTATTTCCTCTTTGGTTTGATTATTAGTAAATTTAAAAGAGTCATTTTGGAACAACATTTTAGAGCTGAAAAGATAAAGGTAATATATAAATATTTGTAGACTATCAGAGTTTTTAAAAATTCATGACAAGAATGATCTGTGATAAGCAAAAGTCATTATATAAAGCAGAAACCTAATTATAATTCAATACAATCAAACCTTGATCATGTGTTGTAATGCACTTGAATATAGAAAGTGTTATGTCACTCATAGATGATTTTCAAACCTCATTTTAACAACTATATTCAAGCTCCAACAAACTGTCCCTATGCTGTTGAAAAGGAGTCAATTAACTGATGGATATTTTATCTTTCTCATTTCTCTGTGCACCCATTGAGGTAGTTTTGGATGAGTATTGAAATTGCCAAAATGGAAGAGATCTTAAGGAATGCGAAGAAGAAGCAATGGGTCAAATGCTCCACAAAGCAGACAATCACACTTAACAACTTAGAGATGGCTGTGGTTCATTAATACTTATAAGGGACATTTTCTAAGAAAAGAGAAGTTAGTGATATTTTTAAACTACAATAGAAAAAAAGCACACTGCTCTTTATAAGTCCAACTGTATAATACTACACTCTAAGTATTGTAATGTGTTAACATCTGAAAAAATTATTATTCCCAAAGAACAAATGAGGCTAGCAAATTTACTTTTGGTGAATTTTAATTTACTAGTTACTAATAATGTAGACTTATAATGTCAGAAAATGAAATGTAAATTGGACACATATTATTTTTCTACAAATCTTCAGCTACCTCTTGGATATATTTTTATGGTTGTAGACACAGAAAATCATCTTTTTCCAGGAGAAACTTTAATGTCCTCCTATGTTGCTCTTGAATGGTGGTTCTAAAAGTGCGATTGTGGCATCATAGAAGCACAGGGTGAGAAATGGAGAGATGAGGCCATGTAATCTTTTCCCCCATCACAGCATGGCTTTGCCTAAGCTACCCCAGATAATGAGGCAGACAGTTTCTTAAAGATTTTCAATGTATGAGATGCCATTTCTCCTTCGGTGATGTTACAAACGAGATCTATTTCCTCTTGTTCTGCTTTTTGTTAAAGTGAAAAACAGCTCCTAATTATTCTCTATGTAATAATTATTCATATACTTGGGGTCAGTCTAGTCATCTAACATTTTCTTTTTTGACAGTGACAGCAGGATGCAACTTTGAGATAGGAAAGAATTTCCTATTGTACCTAATTGCTTTCATTTCAGTTAACAGTTAAGCTTGAAATGACATTTCTTGGTTTGGTTCTGTGTAGTCATTTTGACTAGGGATATCCAGTGCCTTTGTCTCTTGGGAATGGTTATAGACTGAATACCAGGGCTGTCCAGAAATTCTACAACCCCCTAAGGGAGATGTTTGCAATTTAGACTGTACTACCCCAGAGGAGTAGTTTGAATACCAGAGATATCTAGATCTAATTTCTCTCACATGGGTTTTATCTGAGTATGTCTGGAAGAGAATTTACAAAAAAAAATTTAAGAGTTACTTTTATAGATCTTTAACTATGTATTAAGCACTGTCTCAAACTTTATATGCCTTATCTTATTTAATTATCATTATAACACTTTGGTGTAGATATTCTTCTCATTTTTATACAGGAAGAGACTTGGGTTTGGACAAGTTAAAAAAGTTTCCCATGTTTACACAGCTCGTTGTGTGTTAGATGCAGCTGTCAAAATTCTGACTTTAGTACAAAGTTGTCACGCTCTCCTGGCTCTACTAAGGAGGCAGAATTCAGCATTTCTAATTCATAGAAATGGCTGAAGCAGAACTTATGGGTGAGTAAGGAAGCAGGTCTTTAGCTTGTTGTAAACTGTAGTGTGGGGAACAACTCATATAGCAATCAATTGATGAAATTCACTCATAGGAAAATTTCTTCAAGCTCTTGATTGGTGAGTGAGAATAAGGGCTTGAAAAACACAAGACCACTCTTAGCATGGGACAAGAATTAATAAAGGCAACCAGCAGAAGAAATAGACATATAAGGCAGATGCATTTCCCCAATTGAGTCTAGTGTTCATGTCCTAGCTGCAGCTATTGACCCTGCATTGTTAGTGAAATATACATATAAGCCTAAGTTAACTCTGAAAAAATGTGTGTAGTTTCTATTTCAACGAACCTTTTTGATAATCCTATATGGTCTAAACTAAAATAATATTTCTAGATTGAATGATGAATAGATGATAGAAACAAGGCTCAGGAGAATTGCATATGATAGTTTTTTTTGAAGGTGATGAATATGTTCATTAGCCTTTTAAAAAACTTTATTGAAGTATAGTTGATTTACTGTGTGGTGTAATTTCTGCTGGACAGCAAAGTGACTCAGTTGCATATATATATATATATATATTCTTTTTCATAGTCTTTTCCACTATGGTTTATCACAGGATATTGAATATAGTTCCCTGTGCTATACAGTAAGACCTTGTTGCTTATCCATCGCATATATAACAGTTTGCATCTGCTAATTCCAAACTCCCAGTACTTCCCTCCCCCTCCTCTTTGGTAACCACAAGGCTGTTCTTTATGCATATGATAATTTTTGTTAAGAGGTTGGTATCCAGAATGGGCTAAACTACAGCCCTTATCTGATGCTATTATTAACATTTATTTGTTTAAGTGTTTTAGGTCCTCGTCAAAACCAGTGTTTATTTTACTTTTCTAGGCCAGGCCTACTTAAGTAATTAGGCAACATTTCAGGATCATGGAAAGTTTTTAGCCTCCCACCCTAATGATCCCTTTATTTATTATCAAAAATGATGTTAAAAACATTATTTTAGGTCTTTTCTCAGTTTTCACCTTCTTAATAAGGACTGACTTGACCATTTTGTTTAAACTGTAATCTCACTCTCAGCCCTCCTAAACCCCTTTACCTCCTGATCCTCCTCTACTTTTAAACTTTGTTTTTCTATTTTTAACTGTATCATTTATTTCCTTCTGATATGTGTGCATATGGGTTTACTTCTACATGTGTAGATTATAATTTAAATATTGTATTGTCTGTCTCTTGCCACTAGAATACAAGTTCCATAGATAAGGGATACTTGTTTGCTTTGCTCACTCTTATATTCCCAGTGCCTAGAATAATGCTCAGAGCATAGTAGGCACTCAATAAATATTTATGAATGAATAAGCAAATGGCCACTCATTATTGCTCTAACTTCAGCTCTCTGCTTGAAAGATTACTTTTTCAAAAGACTATAAATATTTGGACTTTTGTTTTAATGTTTTTTGTTTTAATACAAAAAGGCAAATAAACATTGTTTTTTTCTTACCACAGGGCAACTGCTTTTAAAGGGTTAAATATTCTAACTTCTTTTATTAACCTTATTTTACAAAAATTATGACTACAGATAATATACAGGAAGACTTGACTTTGAGATAGTCCAGTGGGCATTTCCTTCTCCATTCCATATTATATATATGAAAACATTGAGGAGGCAGAGTTTTTAGAAGAAGCAATTCCTCACAAAAATTTTTGCAACTTCAATTGTTCTAATTAAGTAATATAATTCTCATAGCTATCCTATGATGTCTGTTCAATTATACCAGAAGTTTAAATATCCTGTACAATATCACTCCTTTAATAAACAAGTGAGCTAGCATTCTGACTGAAGCTCCCTGGCTTCAGAGTCTATTTTTTTCTACTATACTATGCAGGTTCATGTTTTAATTTACTCTTTTTCTGAAGATGGAGAGCAAATTAATTGTATGGTGAGAGCTGAGGGAAAGGGTTGTCCCGTCTTTTTTATGCCCATACAGCGAAATTTGACCAAGGTTCTTCCAGAGAACACTGAGGTATAACTCAAAGCTGGAGAAGACACATATTGGTCTGTGTAGAAATTCTGATGTCAGCTGTCAGATCAATTCAAAGTACTCAGTCTTCCCAACCTAAGAAAAATAAAAGTTTTGTAACAGAACAGTTGAAGTTAATTGGTTTATGCCTATCTAAAGAGAAATATAGGTATATACCAATTACCAGTCAATAAAAACAAGAGATTGGGGTTAATACCAGATGCTCCCCTAAGAAGACAAACAAAACCAAATGTTGCTGTGTCAATGCTGAGGGTCATCTAGGAGCTGTATAAAGTGTCCAGGCCAGCAGGTAAAAACTTGTGTGTTACAGTCTCAGATCTTTAGATTCCTGCCTTTTAATGGTGAAAACTTTTAGATAAGTGTATTAGAGAGGCTTTGTTACAGATTAACAAGGTCATAGGCAATCTACCAGGATGCTAAATATGTCTTTGAAAATTCACAGAGATTTTTAAGACAACATAAAATTGTAGGCATTCGCTTGGACTCTGCTATTGATTAGTGAACTGGCTGTGCTGAAACATCAACATAGTAATTAGTATGTCCTCTAATTAGTTCAACCTCCTTCTGCCTCCTCTCTTCCTTTGAGCATTTCTTGGCAATACAAGAGGCTAAAAGTTTGTAAATGTAGCACCCCATATAATTTTGTTATCAACATATGTGCTTGATTCAATTACAGCTTGAAAAGGAATGGAGACTTCCTTAACTCTTTCCCTATAACTTTACGGCTTAATTATGTTTGTATATTTCAGGCCTAAAATGATAATCCATTGTTTACTTCATTAATTATGTGTAAATATATTTTTTATTATGTGAGAAATAGTTTAAGGGTGACTGCTCATAGAATGATATCTCCTTAGCTGTTTCTTTGTTTGCCTGAACCAATTATATAACGTACTTATGAGGATAAAAACTTTTAACAGCATTGTCCATGAAGTTTTTTAAGAGTCAACAGATTGGCAAAATGTGAAATGCTTTTCCACTAACTACAAAACTTCTGGTGCTGAAATGACTTCTGAAGTTGATGATGCAGCTATGTTTTGCCATTTGTAATACAGCAAACCCAAATATACTCTCCTGAAAATAAGTAGAGTTAAGAAATGTCTGTTCTGTGCTCTATTGGCACTGTTTCAAAGATTCTTCCAGCAAGTCAAGTCTAAATAGTCAAACATCTATTGTGTTAGCATTGTTTGAAGGGGAACCCAAAGTACTGTTTTCCTGACCCAAATTATATTGGCATCTCATTTTATGGCTTATGTGGATAACTAAAAAAAAAAAAAAAAAAAAAAAAAAAAAGAACCTGAGTGGGGATACTGACAGAGAATCACTGCCTCTTACTTCAACTAGTGAAACTCTCCATGTGCAGGTTTTGGATGGCTGGATGTGTGATGGAGGGCAAAGGAAGAGTGCTGGCCACAGTGCATAACTAGAGTCAGCGTCTTTTTGTTGTCCATTCATTCACCATATGGGAGACTCAGCCATGAAGGAAGTGGATGCTTTACTTGCATTCAGCAGAACTCTACTGAAGGCTATGCCTACCCACACTGCAAAGTTGTTTTAAACAACCTACGCTCCATGTACAGACTTCACAAGAACATTTTTACTCACATCTAAGTGAATCTAAAGTGGAATAAATAGAGTCATATTAGTGTTGATTAGTGAACCCTTATCTGGACAAATCTCTTCTAACTTGAGGAAGAAAAAACAAAATGCTATGGCCTATCATTAGAGGCTATAGAATGATATTAGAAGCTTATTCAGAAGATTTAGAGGAAGAGCAAACCTTGTAAAATAGGTTACATCTTAGGAAACAAAGTTTAAAAAATATTTTGTGTTTTTATGGATTAGAAGCATATTGCTTCTGTGAAAAAGCAAAAAACAGAAGGTATATGGAAAATACAGTTGAACCTTGGACACTGCAGGCGTTGGAGTGAACTCCCGCACAGTAGAAAATCCACTTATAACTTTACAGTCCACCCTCTGTATCCACAGGTTTAACCTACTTCCGATTGTGTAGTACTATAGTACGTATTTATTGAAAAAAATCCATATGTAAATGGATCGACATAGTTCAAGCCCATGTTGTTCAAGGGTCAACTGTATAAGCTAAAAAAAAATATTGAAAAGGATGAATTTCAAAGTCAGTGTCTAAGATGAAAATAGAAGTGAAGTAATTAAACTAAAAGATTGAAAGAAAACAAGGTTAATAGTCAAAATTGGGCTTCCCTGGTGACGCAGTGTTTGAGAATCTGCCTGCTACTGCAGGGGACACGGGTTCGAGCCCTGGTCTGGGAGCATCCCACATGCCGCGGAGCAACTAGGCCCGTGAGCCACAACTACTGAGCCTGCGCGTCTGGAGCCTGTGCTCCTCAACAAGAGAGGCCGCGATAGTGAGAGGCCCATGCACCGCGATGAAGAGTTGCCCCCACTTCCCACAACTAGAGAAAGCCCTTGCACAGAAACGAAGACCCAACACAGCAAAAATAAATAAATTAATTAATAAACTCCTACCCCCAACATCTTCGTTAAAATAGTCAAAATCAATATTAGGGTGTTTATTGAGTAATAATGATCTTGTGGAAAAGAGATCGCTAGTGAGTTGACAAACTTGAGGACATTTTCCAGATTTAGAAGGAAAGCATATAGAAATAAAAATAATGAGAGTGTCACTTCTTATAAGGGTACTATTCCCATCATGATAGACCTACCCTCATGATCTCATCTAAACCTATTTTTCTCCCAAAGTCCCCATCTCCAAATACCATTGCAATGGGGTTAGGGCTTCAACATATGAATTCTAAGGAGACACAAGTATTCAGTCTATAATATTATCCTACATTGATAATCAGTGTCTCTAGTTAGAAACACAAAATTGGACCTGAGGAAACAGGAAAAAGCATGCAGTAATAATCTCAACTAGATCTGGACATTAATGTATTTTGAGCACTAGATAGGGAGACAAAAAGTATAGAAGGTAGTGTAGTACATTTTTAAGCAACTGAAACTGTATGGACTTTTTATCTCTGGGTAATTACAATGATTGGGTCCATGCCACAGATATAAATAATAAAAGGTAAAATTGTTTTAATATGCATAGCTGATGTACAGACACCATGACTCAATTTGCCAAACCTTAGTCTCATAAACAGATCTGTTCTCAGATATAACTATAGCTTTCATACACTTCTTGTTATTTGAACTATAATTCTGTTTCCCAGGAAACTGGGCACTGGAGTTATCAAGTATTCTAATGTTATCAAAAGAAGTTTCTAAATTACTGTTTTACTTTTGAAATTATTTTAGCTAATTCATTTTTTTTTGGTGGGGGCGGTACGCGGGCCTCTCACTGTTGTGGCCTCTCCCATTGCAGAGCACAGGCTCCGGATGCGCAGGCTCAGCGGCCATGGCTCACGGGCCCAGCCGCTCCGCGGCATGTGGGATCCTCCCGGACCGGGGCGCGAACCCAGTTCCCCTGCATCGGCAGGCGGACGCGCAACCACTGCGCCACCAGGGAAGCCCCTTCATTTTTTAAATTAATTAATTTATTTGTTTTTATTTTTGGCTGTGTTGGGTCTTCGTTGCTGCGCATGGGCTTTCTCTAGTTGAGGCAAGTGGGGGCTACTCTTCGTTGTGGTGCGTGGTCTTCTCATTGTCATGGTTTCACTTGTTGCAGAGCATGGGCTCCAGAGTGCAGGCGCAGTAGTTGTGGCACAAGGGCTTATTTGCTCCCCGGCATATGGGATCATCCTGGGCCAGGGATCAAACCCGTGTCTCCTGTATTGGCAGGGGAATTCTTAAACACTGCGCCACCAGGGAAGCCCAACTAATTCATTTTTAAAGGAATCTCTACAATTTTTTTCCAATAGATTTTTCAACTTAGAACTAGATTTTTAAAAATATACTATTTTGGCTATTCAAAAGTATACATTTCAATTTAACGTTACTACCATTTTAAGTGTATATTTACACTATAAAATGTGGATTGAAAAATACCGAAAGGGCTCAGATGCATCTGATTCAGCACAATGAGAATTCTCTCTGACTGTTTACATTGGCAGTTCCCCATCTCCTTCAAAGTAATATTGGAATCTCATTTTTTTCTGGATGATAAATCATTGCAATATCGGAATGCTTATATAGCATGTGTTATTTCATTCTCGAGGTGCAAAGGGAAAAATAACAATATTTTTATTACATCAGTATGAAGCATGGAACTAGTTGTCATGAAAGCTGATTGAAGAAATGCTCCTATCTCAAATCCATTTAAAGTGACTTTGAAAGGACTGAGCTATAAACATGAAATGACCAGAATACAATAAAGCCAATGTGACTGCTTTAGCCATCTTAGTAATTGATTCCAATGGCAGCTGCTGATGCAATCATCAGCATTTATCATTAGGAGAGCCCACGTGATTGGATTGGCAATTCCCATCGGACTGTAGTGTGTGAGGGTGTATGTGTTTGCTTGTATGTATTCACACATTACATAGCTTATTTGCTATCATCAAATATGGAGGTCAGTGGGATAATCTGAGTTTTGCTAAGCAATAAGCTCATGTTGAATTATTATACCAGTGGCAGAATTTGAGAAAGGGTCAGATTTTTCAAATGTAAAGGGAAGACACTCTAAATCTGAGATATATTTTTTTCTGCAGTTTTGATGATTATTTTAATATCCATTAATAAAAATACTGACTTACCAAATTAAAATAAAATCAGATAATACTATCTGGTACTATGGCAACAATTAAAAACATGTTTTTATATCCTAAATAATTCAATTTGTAAATAAAAGGGGGAAAATCCAATATTTTATTGCTTTATAATGTTTCAAGCATGTCAAATGCAGTGAAGCCTATGTGAAAAAAATACTAAGATTATTAATAGAACTGGAGTAGCTTATATTTTGAAAGATGCAGAAGTTAAAATGTCACAAACTACATAATTGTGATGATATATGTTTATTTGCAGTATCATTTTCCCATGTAAGGTGGCAGAGCATATAGATTTTATGTTAGGTAGGAAAATACTGAACACATTCTTACTGGATTTTATGCATTTGAGGACTTACTTTATATATTTTTATTTTCCAATTTGTGTTTCACAGAACATAGTGCTATGAGAAATTCTGTACAAAAAAAGTAATCTATGGTCAAATAATATTGAAAAACACTGCATTCTTTGTCTTCATCTTGGAAGGTCATAAGAAACATCAACATATTAAAGGCGCTGAGAAGTTCAATAATGAAAACTTGTTAGTTCAATGACTGATTCTCAAACTTATTTAATTATTGCAACTTTTAAAATATAACATTACATAAACATAAATGTAGAACACACTTTGGAAAATACTGATATAAAAGATAATAGTTTTTTAGGACATGTAAAGTATTACATACTAATACTTATAAGCATAGAAAATAATGACTGGCAGGGGTATTGAAAGTAGGAAATTATACATTAGGTTCTGGAATCATGTCCTCAGCATTCCATCAGATAATCTTCCAGCATATTCTTTGAAGCTTCCTGTGAAGCACAACTCAATTTACTCTCTGATATCTGCCTTTTGCCATCCGTGGACAGCTCTGATTCTTAGTTCCCTGGTTTCCAATATTGAGTTGGTATATATTGCTCCACACCTGCTCATTGGTCCTAATTATACTCTTTATTCAGAGGTGTTAGGGATCCTGGAGAGACATCATCCAAGATAATGAGTTGATTGTGATTTTCAGCTTTTGTGAGTGAGGGAGTTGGCTTGGAAAATACTATCTAAGATGAAGTAGTGAATGATATAAGAATCTTGTTTGGTCCATCCCTGTAGAAAAGGTGCTGACAGGAATTAGGACCATGTTTTCCAGTGGAAAAAGAAAGATGGCCTCTTCCAAATTAGAGTTGGCTGGGGGTGAGGAGACAGGGTTTTCTTTAGCCAGGCAGGAGGCTCTTTAGCCTCAAAATTTAACATACCTGTTAATGACTTGGTGATTTTAGTAAAATGTAGATGCTAACTCACCAGTTTGGGGTTGGGTCCAAGATTCTGAGTTTCTAAAACTCTTCTAGGTGATACCAGTGCTGTGGATTCTCTGACCTCACTTTGAGCAGCAAAGCTCTAGGATACTCGCAGTGCTCACTGATTCAGGAATGTGAGAATCTACTGAGTTAAGTTAGTTAATGCAGAGTTGTCCAAACTTTCTCTATCAAAAGAATCACCTGGAGGTTCTTCTCATAAATATGGATTCCCACATCTAATTTCTATATACGAAATAATATGCTTTAGGGAAAAGGGCCAAAATTTTATTTTTAGCAATTACCAGGGTGTGACCTACGGTTAACAAGTTTACACAACATGGAGATAATGCAGTGTTCTTCCAAGCTGATATTCAGACCACAACCAAGCAGCTTACAAAAGGATCTGCTCTCCTGAATTCTTATTGAAAATGAGCATGGATGTCCTCACTAAATGTTAGAATTCAAATCTCCCCAAGACCCTGATGCACACCAGGCTTGTGAATTGCTGATTATGAGTGCTACTTTTTGATGCGAGTTAAGAGATATTCCCCAGACTTTATAGAAGGTGTTTAATATTCTAGCCTGCCAGTATTCACCCAAGTAAGAGTGCTAGAAACAGTGCCTCCCTGAGGTCACTGTGGTTACAACAGTGGTAATTAGCGAAAGGGCAGAGAGGAAGGGCTCCTTGCTGAGAGTTGGGCCTTTACCAACCTTCATTAATCTGAGAGGTTTGTGTGTAAGAGTGTTGTAATGAGGCTGACAAGGTATTTTATGCTGGCAATTCTAGCCAGATTGCTGAGTTTAGAGTAGAATTTTATTCTCCACAGTGAACTGCTGGGTTTGGTGGATAGTTACATGGTAGAAAATGAAACTTCTTAGTATATTAAAAAAAAAAACGGTCTTTTGAGTTGGATAGGTTTAGTGTTGGCCCTATTTATTTATCTTAATAGTAATACTAATAGTTATTCATTGCTTACTATGAACCAGGCTCTGATCTAGGTGCCAAACATTTCTTTAAATTTCTAAGCAAGTGACTTAAGCCATCTACATTCTTTCAGTTTCCTATTTTGGTTTCCAAACCATTATTTGATCTCCCTCATGCAAAAAATTTTTGTTTTCTACAAAAACCAACCCAAGTGACTTTATCTTCAATATTGGCAGCCTCTGTGCCACTGTAGGTGCAGTTCTTTAGTCTCCTCGGTTTCAATTGATTTTTGCCTTCATTTAACCTTACTCCACACCCCAGACTCATAGCTGTTTCATTTTAGCTATTTCTAAACACCTTACTAAATAACACATTGTTGGCCTAAAGTTCTGTACATTTACCTCAAATATGCCCTTGCTATATCTTTCCTTTCTCCTTATTCCTATGGTTTCATGATTCTTTTACTTTCTTCCAACCTATCTGGACACTTGCAGCTCCCTTCCCTAACAAACCTAGATCCTTGTTCACTTGCACTATGTCTCAGCAGACTGTTCTATTCTATCCTATTAGGTCTCACCATTCCTAGAAAATTCTACAATCTCTTCCTCCTCACTGCTTGGACATCTGATTACTAATACAGAAACTATATGACTAGGTAGAGTGGTGAGATTATTGAGGGGGATCTAATCTCCATACGGCTGTGAGTACACCCATCAATCCTTTCACTCTGTTATGGTCTGCTCCCTGGAACATTATTCACAGGAATGATTCCAAAATTTTAGTGCTATCCTTAAAGCTCTAACTAAGGGTTCTTAAGTCTGTCTGTATTTTTGATTCACCCAAAGATATTTAGTTTCTCATGATCAAACTCGTTCCAGAGCAATTAAATAAGAATCTGAAGGTTGGGCCCAAGCAATTGTATTAAAAATTTCTTTCCAAGTTGATTCTAACATGCAGTCATGTCTGAAACCACTGCTCTAATGACCACTGCCCAATGTTTTCAGCAGAAAGATTTCATCTCCTAATCTTTTCAAAGATATTGAGACTATCACACTTGAATTCACCCTGTTTCTTTCAACTCCTGTAAATTTGCATGCATCAACACTCATTCTAATCGATTTCCATTCTCAAGGATGAGATGTTTGGTCCTGTCCATGGTCAATCCTTCACATTTGTCCTTGAAACCATTTATTTTTATTCTCTGTGTCAGTTTCTGTGTCTCTGTCTTTGTGTCTGTCTCATCTCTTTTTGCCTCCATCTCTCTGTTTCTGACTTTGAGGCTGTGTGTATGCCTCTCCCAGTCTCCATGTCTCCCTGTGTCTTTCTCTATGGCTTTGTGCCCATCTGGGTGAGGTGGTGAGTATGTGTTTTTTCAGTTTCTTTATGCCTCTCTATCTCTTTTTCTCTTTCTCTGTTTTTCTAGGTATCTTCCTGAGTATTTTTTTTTCTCTCTCTGTCTCTTTCTCTGTGTGTATATGCATATCTCTCTCTGTGTCTTCTTCTCTGTTTCCACACTTCTCTCTCTCTGTCTCTTCCTCTTTTCCTTTCTCTCTCTACAAATCCAGTACTATCACTGTTCCCTGTTTCTGTCTCTATCTTCTTGTCTATATCTGTCTTTCTCCAATCTTTATCTCTCTATTAGCTCTTATTCTTAAGCCTATAGATATACTCATATCTTTCCCATTAAAAAAGAGAACCGTTACATGATTCTGAATCTCATGCTACATCCCTCTCATCTAAAACTCTAGAAAGTAAACCAACATGGCTATGTCCATTTCTTACTCCATCTACTTTTCAATAAACTTCAAACTGGCTTTTATCCTACTCTGCCACTAAAACTGTTCTCATTCTGTTCACCAAGGACCTCTAATTACTAAATCTAATAGACACACTGAGTTATTAGGTCAAGTGGTACTTTAACTCTCTAGGAAATTTGACCCTCTTAACCAATATTTTCTGTTTAATGTTCGTTCTTCTTTTGGCTTCCATGACATAACTCTCTAATGATTCTTCTACACTTACTAATATTGTGTCTAATTTTTTTCAGCCTTTTCTTTCTAGTCTTATTCTTACATATTGGTGTTTCTCAAATGTGATAGATTGCCACAATATTTTGCAGCTCCTTACCAAAGATGGTGAAGTATATTTCCTCACCCCAATCTGAGCTAGCCTTTTGTCTTGCTTACATCAAGAGAATGTGGTACAAGTGACATTGTTGAGATTTGGAGCTTAGTCCTCAAGAGACTTTGCAGGGTCAGCCCTCACTCTCTTGGAATATTGAAAAGCAGCTTGTGATCAAAGACTGCTGTATAGAAATAGAGCCCAGTCTATCCAGTTGTCTCACCTGAGACCCACCTCCAGGTGATCTATAAGTTAAATGCAGCCACGTGAATGAGCCCAGGCAAGGCTCCCAGAAGAAAAATTGTCAAAATGACTATACTACCCAAGGCAGTCTACAGATTCAATGGAATCCCTAACAAATTACCAATGGCAGTTTTCACAGAACTAGAACAAAAAATCTTAAAATTTGTATGGAGACACAAAAGACCCCAAAGAACCAAAGCAATTTGAGAAAGAAAAACGGAGCTGCAGGAATCAGGCTCCCTGACTTTAGACTGTACTACAAAGCTACACACATCAAAACAGTATGGTACTGGCACAAAACCAGAAATATAGATCAATGGAACAGGATAGAAAGTCCAGAAATAAACCACACACCTATGGTCAATTAATCTATGACAAAGGAGGCAAGAATACATAATGGAGAAAAGACAGTTTCTTCAATAATGGTGCTGGGAAAACTGGACAGCTACATATAAAAATATGAAATTAGAACATTCTTTAATATTATATGCAAAAATAAACTCAAAATGGATTAAAGGCCTAAATGGAAGGCCAGATACTATAAAACTCTTAGAGGAAAACATAGGCAGAATGTTTGCTGACTTAATTCTCAGCAATATCTCATTTGATCTGTCTCCCAGAGTGATGGAAATATTTCCTTTCTCTCTCTACAAATCCAGTACTATCACTGTTCCCTGTTTCTGTCTCTATCTTCTTGTCTATATCTGTCTTTCTCCAATCTTTATCTCTCTATTAGCTCTTATTCTTAAGCCTATAGATATACTCATATCTTTCCCATTAAAAAAGAGAACCGTTACATGATTCTGAATCTCATGCTACATCCCTCTCATCTAAAACTCTAGAAAGTAAACCAACATGGCTATGTCCATTTCTTACTCCATCTACTTTTCAATAAACTTCAAACTGGCTTTTATCCTACTCTGCCACTAAAACTGTTCTCATTCTGTTCACCAAGGACCTCTAATTACTAAATCTAATAGACACACTGAGTTATTAGGTCAAGTGGTACTTTAACTCTCTAGGAAATTTGACCCTCTTAACCAATATTTTCTGTTTAATGTTCGTTCTTCTTTTGGCTTCCATGACATAACTCTCTAATGATTCTTCTACACTTACTAATATTGTGTCTAATTTTTTTCAGCCTTTTCTTTCTAGTCTTATTCTTACATATTGGTGTTTCTCAAATGTGATAGATTGCCACAATATTTTGCAGCTCCTTACCAAAGATGGTGAAGTATATTTCCTCACCCCAATCTGAGCTAGCCTTTTGTCTTGCTTACATCAAGAGAATGTGGTACAAGTGACATTGTTGAGATTTGGAGCTTAGTCCTCAAGAGACTTTGCAGGGTCAGCCCTCACTCTCTTGGAATATTGAAAAGCAGCTTGTGATCAAAGACTGCTGTATAGAAATAGAGCCCAGTCTATCCAGTTGTCTCACCTGAGACCCACCTCCAGGTGATCTATAAGTTAAATGCAGCCACGTGAATGAGCCCAGGCAAGGCTCCCAGAAGAAAAATTGTCAAAATGACTATACTACCCAAGGCAGTCTACAGATTCAATGGAATCCCTAACAAATTACCAATGGCAGTTTTCACAGAACTAGAACAAAAAATCTTAAAATTTGTATGGAGACACAAAAGACCCCAAAGAACCAAAGCAATTTGAGAAAGAAAAACGGAGCTGCAGGAATCAGGCTCCCTGACTTTAGACTGTACTACAAAGCTACACACATCAAAACAGTATGGTACTGGCACAAAACCAGAAATATAGATCAATGGAACAGGATAGAAAGTCCAGAAATAAACCACACACCTATGGTCAATTAATCTATGACAAAGGAGGCAAGAATACATAATGGAGAAAAGACAGTTTCTTCAATAATGGTGCTGGGAAAACTGGACAGCTACATATAAAAATATGAAATTAGAACATTCTTTAATATTATATGCAAAAATAAACTCAAAATGGATTAAAGGCCTAAATGGAAGGCCAGATACTATAAAACTCTTAGAGGAAAACATAGGCAGAATGTTTGCTGACTTAATTCTCAGCAATATCTCATTTGATCTGTCTCCCAGAGTGATGGAAATAAAATTAAACAAATGGGACCTAACTAAACTCAAAAGCTTTTGCACAGCAAAGGAAACCACAAGCAAGACAAAGAGACAACCAACAGAATGGGAGAAAATATTTGCAAATGATGTGATCAACAAGGAATTAGTCTCCAAAATTTACAAACAGCTCATGCAGCTCAATATTTAAAAAACAAACAGCCAATCAGAAAATGGACAGAAAAGCTAAATAGACATTTCTCCAAAGAAGACATACACATGGCCAAGAGGCACATGAAAAGATGCTCAACATTGCTAATTATTAGAGAATTGCAAATCAAAACTACAATGAGGTATCACCTCACACCAGTCAGAATGGCCATCATCAAAAAGTCTACAAACAATAAATGCTGGAGAGGGTGTGGAGAAAAGGGAACCCTCCTACACTGTTGGTGGCAATGTAAATTGGTACAGCCACTATGGAGAACAGTATGGAGGTTCATTAAGAAACGAAAACTATAGCTACCATATGATCCAACAATCACCTGGGCATATAACAAGAGAAAAATACAGTTCAAAAGGATACATGCACCTCAATGTTTATTGCAGCACTGCTTACAATAGCCATGACATGGAAGCAACCTAAATGTCCACAGACAGATGAATAGATATTGAAGATGTGGTACATATACACAATGGAATGTTACTCAACCATTAAAAGAACAAAATAATGTAATTTGCAGAATATGAATGACCCTGGAGATTATCATAGTAAGTGAAGTAAGTCAGACAGAGAAAGACAAATATCATGAGATATCCCTTATATGTGGTATCTAAAAAAAATAAAATAAAAAACGATACAAATGAACTTATCTACAAAACAAAAATAGACACACAAACTTAGAGAATGAATTTATGGTTAATGGGGTAAGTGTGGGTGGAGTGATAGACTGGGAGTTTGGGATTCACATATGCACACTGCCATATTTAAAATGGATAACCAACAAGGACCTACTGTATAGCACAGGGAACTCTGCTTAATATTCTGTAATAACCTAAATGGGAAAAGAATTTGAAAAAGAATAAATACATGTATGTGTATAACTGGATCACTTTGCTGTACACCTGAAACTAGCACAAGACTGTTAAGCAACTCTACTCCAGTATTAAAAAAAGAAAAATTTAATTAACTCCATATGTATTTTATCATTTTTGTTTTAATCCATTAAGTTTTGGGGTGGTTTTACATGCAGCAATAAAAAGAGTGATATACCAGAATTCCTAATGTCACTAATTTCTCTTCACATTCTTAAACTGTCCTAGAATAACTTCTTAATGTTCTATTTTTAATGTTTTAACTGCCTTCTTTATATTTATGACTGACAGATTAATTTTTTTTAGCTCTAATCTCTCTTGAGGATCCCAAAGCCATAAATTTAAATTTTAAGCAATATCAGTGATTGAATGTCCCATAATTACTTCTAACTCAAAACATCTAAAAACTTAAAAATACTATGTGTTTTCTAATTCATTTATTGGCACCACTACCCACCAATTTCCTAACCCTAATATCTGGCAGTCACTCTGTTTCTTTTTCTTTTTTTTTTTTTTAGGCTGTGACTGGTTTATCTGGCTTTAGTCTCAGGTCTCCTCGAATTTTTACTACATAGTAGTGTAACTAAGTTAAAAATTTGACTGATTCATCCATAAAAAATTTAATCTGCTAGTATGACACAGAACTTTTCAGTTTGACCCTCACCAACTTATCCAGATTTACCATCTCCATTTCCTGTCTCCATGTTCATCTACATGACATTTTCTATGTGAGAAAAACTGGACTATATAAATATACATATATAGGATGAAGTTTCAAAGATTGTGCTTCAAATAATGCCTTTTCTGTGGGGGAAGATGGAAGGATATTTTTGTTCATTTGCTTGGTTCAGTCCTCTTCAGCCTTCAAGATGAAACTCAGGAATTACCTTCCCTAAGCAGATTGGGTTAAAACAGCATCTTCTGCTTTTTGCTGTAATATCATGTGCATATTTCTATCACAGCAGTTGTCCCACCGTATTGGAATTACCTGACTTCCCATCTGTCTCCCTGCATCTCCTATTAGCTCCTTGAGCCTATTAACACATTTTTCTCACAATTCCCAATATGATGCTCAAAGCCTGATATAGAGGTAACTCAATAAGTATGTGTTTAACTTTTATTTTGAACTCAGTTTTCTCAGCTATGTGATTAGTCATATCGTTATTGTGAAGTAAAATATACTAGTGTAGAGTAGATAGTGTAAAATGTAATTTACAAAACTATTAGCTTTCTTTCTACTCCCCACTGGAGAAATAAAACTGGGGACTGGAGCAAAAAAGCTAGAACTAGGCACAGTCTGCCTAGATAAATTGAGTTAAACATTATAAAAAGAATATTAAGGATAAAATAGGAATACACCTTCCAGGATATCTGATGATTTTCTCCATGAGAAACTAGACAAATGGAAGCAGATTCTTCAGGTTCTTCATTAACTTTTGCAAAGGGTTCCTGATATGCTTACAGGTCTGGTCCATCAAGAGTCAATATTCTATATAAGTAGGATAAAGCTGGATTAGGAAGGGATCAAAGTAGGTTGTACTAAGTCATGCATTTTTTGGTTATTAGAATTTTTTCTGTGTTTGTTTCATTTCTCTGCAGTACATTTATGTTTATGTTGTTAAATTTAACTCAGAACTCCTCTTTCTCAAGATGTTTTTAGATCCTGATTTGTAAAAGTCAAGGAACATGACCATTGTAGGGAGAGGAATATCTGGATCTGGAGACAATAGAAAAGTTAGACTTTTTACAATTGCTTTTGTTTGTTTTTAGTTATTCTGGATTATGTACTTGGAATGTCAAATAACATTTAAAAATGAAGGAAATATTTGGGTTTATCAAGGAAGGTGTTATGGTCGAATTTTTGTGCACCCCCTATCCATATGTTGAAATCCTAACTCTCAATGTGATTGTATTAGGAGGAGGGCCTTGGATAGTAATCAGACCATAAGGGTAGAGGCCCCATGAATGGGATTAGTGCCCTTTTAAAAGGGACCCCAGAGAGCTTTCTTGCTCTTTTCCTACCATGTAAGTAAGCTCTCTGCAATTTGGAAGAGGGTTCTGACCTGATCCTGACCATGCTATCACACTTAACTCAGACATCCATGCTCCAGACTGTGAAAAATAAATTTCTGTTATTTATAAGACACTCAGTCTGTGGTATTCTGTTACAGCAGCTCAAACTAAGATGGAAATTGGTACTGAGAAGACAGGGTGCTGCTATAACACATATCTAAAAATATGGCAACATTTAGTATTTCCCCCAAATGGGTAGAGACTGGAAGAGTTTTGAGGTTCATAGTAGAAAAAGCCTAGATTTCCATGAATGAACTTTTAAAGGTGATTCTGGTGAAAGCTAAGAAATAAGAGAGCTGTAGAGAAAACAATAAACTTAGAGAATACGTAAGTAACCATGAACAGAATGTTGGTATAATATGGATGGTAAAGGTCATTCTTATGAGATATCAGGTGGAAATAAGAAACACATTATTGGACAATGGAGGAAAGGCAATTCTTGTTATAAAGTAGTAAAGACCTTGGCTGAATTTTGTTAGAGACCTAATGTTTTGGGTAAGGTAGAACTCACAAGTGATGAAATTGGATATCTAGATGAAGAGCTTTCTAAGCAAACTGTTGAAGAGAACTTGGTTCCTCCTGACTGCTTATAGAAAAATGTGAGAGGATAAAATAAACTGAAGATGGAAATCTTAAGCAAAAAAGAACCAAAACGTAAATTTTGGACAATTCTCAGCCTGTCCATATTATAAAAAATGAGAGAATGTTTGGAAGAGAATACTAAAGTCATGGCATACCAACCATTTGATAAGATTAGTTGTGGGTGCGAACCATGGATTGAATCAACCATCTCAACAAAAGCTAGACATAGAGATGGGATTATGCTAGCAGAAACACTGCCACTTGGACTAAAGGAAACAGAATGTGGGAAAAATTAAGGAAGAATTGGACTTCTTAGAACCTATAAGACCAAAGCATAAAACTGTTCAGCTGTGATCACAGACTATTCTTCAAGATAAGAGAAGAATCCCAGAGGCAATTCAGAGATCATCAGGGAGGCCACTTGCACCACAGGCTCAGCATGCAGGGGCCAGAGGCCAGGGTTTCTTCCACTTCAATATCAAAGGTTGGGAGACAGATGACTAGAGGAGCTATGGGGTTGGGGCCAACCAGCTGAGCCTTGGAAGCTCAGCTCTTGGAGCCTTGTCTCTGCCCAGACAGAGAAATTTGATTTGGGTGGGGTCACTGCAGAGATTTACAGTGGAGGCAACACCCTGCTGAGCTGTTGGGGTGACACTATCACCCCAATGGGTATGGAAGGGAGAACACCCAGCCAAAAAGGATTGTTCTTGAAATTTAAGATCTTATGGAGCATGCCTGTTAGGTTTTGAACTTACTTGAGACCTGTCATCCATTTCTTCTTTCCTATTTCTCCCTTTTGGAATACTAATATTAATTCTATTCCTGTGCCACCATTGTACTTTGGAAGCACACAACTTGTTTGGTTTCACAGGTTCACAGCTGGAGAGGAATTTTGCCTGAGGATAAATTGTACCTTGAGACTCCCTCATATTTGATTTAGATAACATTTAGATTAGACTTTGGACTTTAGAGTTTAGAATTGATGCTGGAACTAGTTATGAATTTTGGAGTTGTTGAGTATGCATGAGAGTATTTTGCATGTGAGAAGGACAAAAAATTTGGGAGACTAGGGGCAGAATGTTATGGATTGAATGTATGTGAACCATCCCCATTCATATGTTGAATTTTAACCTCCAATGTGATGGTATTGTGACGGGGTGCTTTGGAGAGGTAATTAGACCAGGATGGTGGAGTCTTCATGAATGGGATTAATACCCTTATAAAAAGGACCCCAGAGAGCTCCCATGCTCTTCTTCCATGTGAGGATACAGCTAGAAATCATTTTCACAACCCAGATCACCACCATGCTAATATTCTGATCTTGGACTTCCCAGTCCCCAGAACTGTGAGGAATAAATTTCTGCTCTTCATAAGCCATTCAGTCTGTGGTGTTCTGTTATAGCAACACAAATTGACTAAACAGAAATGTTGCTTAAAACAAGTTTAGAAACACTATTTTTAACATATGTTATACTAAGCCCTAGAGGACCTTACATGGAGTTTTCATCCAGTTTTGGGAATCACATTCCAAGAGGCATGGAGAGAAACTATAAAAAGTGTGAATAAAACTATCTAGAATAAGAAATGCAATTACTTTATTTATAGTTACACAAATATGCTTCCTTAAAAAATTGACTTTAATTTTTTTAGAGTGTTTTTATGTTCAAAGCAAAATTGAAGGGAATGTACACAGATTTTCCATATATCCCTGGCCCCCACAAAAGCGTAGCCTCTTTTATCAGCAACATCTTCTACCAGCGTGATCCATTTACTACATTGATGAACTTACACTGGCACATCCTCGTCACTCAAAGTCCAAAGTTTACCTTTGAGTTCAATCTTAGTGTTGTACATTCTATGGGTTTTTAATTTTAATGAAGTCAAATTTATTAATTATTTCTTTCAGGAATTGTGTCGTTGGTGTTTTATATAAGAAGACCTCACCATACTCAAGTTTATCTAGGTTTTCTCCTGTATTATCTACTCAGAGTTTTATAATATTGAACTTTATATTTAGGTCTATAATCCATTTAAAGTTAAATTTTGTGAAGGATATAAGGTCTGGGTCTAGATTCTTTTTTTCTTTTCTTTTCCTTTTTTTTTTTTTTCAGATGGATATCTGGTTGTTTCAGCATCATTTGTTGAAAAGACTATCTTTACTGCAATGTATTGCCTTTGTGCCCTTGTCAAAGATCAGTTGACCATATTTATGTGGGTCCATCTCTGCACTGTGTTCTGTTGATCTATTTGTCTATTCCTTCACCAGTTCTACACTGCCTTAATTATTGGAGCTTTATAATAAGTTTTGAAGTCAGGTAGTGTCAGTCCTCCAATTTTGTTCATCTCTTTCAATACAGTGTTGGCTATTTTGGGTCTTTTGACTCTCCACATAAACTTTAGAATCAATTTGTTGATATCTACAAAATAACTTGTTCCTGATCTTAGTGGGAAAAGTTTAGAGTTTCTCACCATTAATTAAGATGTTACCTGATTTAGTATATTTTAGTAGATAGTCTTTATCAAGTATAGAAAAATTTTCTTAATTCCTAGTTTACTGAGAGTTTTTATCATGAATGGATGTTGGATTTTGTTGAATGCTTTTTCTGCATCTATTGAAATGATCATGTGATTTTTCCTTTTTAATCTGCTGATGTGATGGATTACATTACCTGCTTTTTGAGTGTTGAACCAGCCTTGCATCATTGAGATAAATCATCTAAGTCATGGTGTATACTTCTTTTTATACTTTTTTGGGGACTCAGTTAGCTAATATTTTGTTGAGAATTTTTACATCTATGCTCATGAGAGATATTGGACTGAAGTTTTCTTGTATGTCTTTGTATGGTTTTGGTATTAGAGTATATTACTGACCTCATAGAATGAGATAGGAAGTATTCCCTCAGCTTCTATCCTCTGAAAGAGATTGTAGAGAATTGATATAATTTCTTCCTTAAAAGTTTTTTAAAATTCACCAGTAAACACATCTGTGCTTGGTGTTTTCTGTTTTGAAATGTTATTAGTAATTGATTAATTTTCTTTAAGAGGTATAACACTATTCAGATAGTCTATTTCATTTTGTATGAGTTTTCACACATTGTGTCTTTTAAGTAGTTGGTCTATTTCATCTAGGTTAACAAATTTGTGGGCATAGAGTTGTTTATAGTATTCCCTTATTATTATTTTAATTTCCATGAGATCTGTCAGGGTTTCCTCTCTTTCATATGTGATATGAGTAATTTGTGTTTTCTCTTCTTTACTTAGTTACCCTGGTTATAGGATTATTGATTTTAGTGATCTTTTCAAAGAACTAGCTTTTGGTTTCTTTGATTTTCTCTATCGATTTCCTATTTTCAATTTAATTGACTTTTGCTCTAATTCTATGACTTTTTTCTTCTGCTTACTTTGAATTTAATTTGCTCTTCTTTTTCTAGTTTTCTAAGGTAGAAATTTGGATAATTGATTTTAGATATTTCTTCATTTCTAATATACACATTCAATGTTATAATTTTCTCTCTAAATACTCCTTTTGCTGCATTCCACAAACTTTGATAAGTTATATTTTCATTTTCCTTTATTTCGAAATATTTTAAAATATCACTTGAGATTTCTCTTTGACCCTTGTTTTATTTAGAAGTGTGTTTCTTAATCTCCATGTATTTTGGGATATACCAGTTATTGTTCTATTATTTATTTCTAGTTTAATTCTTTGTGGTCTGTGAGAAGATATTGTGTGATTTTTTTTATTCTATTAAGTTTGAAATGTATGTGAGGTCTATGGCTCAGAATATGGTCTATTTTGGTGAATGTTCTATGTGAGCTGGAGAAGAATGTGCGTTTTGCTGTTGTTGGATGAAATTGTCTATAGATGTTGATTATGTCCTGCTTATTGATTGTGTTGTTGGGTTCAACTATGTCCTTACTGATTTTCTGTCTCCTGAATCTGTCCATTTCTGATAGAGAGATGTTAAATTTTCTAATAAGATGGTGCATCTATTTCTCTTTGCAATTCTGTTCATTTTTGGCTATCAGAGTTTGTTGCTCTGTTGTTAGGCACATATGGGTCTTTGGAGAATTATCTCCTTTATAGACATTATGTAATATCCTTCTTTATCCCTGATAACTTTCCCATGCTTTGAAGTCTGCCCTGTCTGAAATTACTATACCTACTCCTGCTTTCTTTTGATTAGTGTTTTCACTATGATGGATACTGGCAATAAAAAATTTGGTGCTTGCCCTCAAATAATTTATATAATACTCAATTACATACAAAGCAGTGGTTTCTGGGGAAAGCATTCTAAACTTAAAATAAACCAGCCAACTTTTTAATTACATTAAAAATTGTGGCAAATCAGAGAATATGATTATTCCAATTAAATTTATATAATTTAAAAATCTATGTGATAACCAAACTCAAATACTATTGCATTGCATGTATACACATACACACACACACACACACACAAAAACACACACACACACACACACACACACACACACACCCCAAAAAAAGAAAGGAGAGTGATTGTGATTGGTGGAGAAGGAGCAGTCAAACTCGTGTTGGGAAAGAGAAGGGCTGAGTAGAAACTCTCTCTTAGACTTATTTTGCTGATTACTGAGCAGTGACCATCATTTTTGTCATGTAAGAATTTGATTATAAACTATTAAAATAACAAAAGGAAATTAGCAGTGTGGTAAAATGCATTCAGGTATTCACATGAAGTCAATAGATTTGTATTTTTTTTGATAAGATGGTCAAATTCCAATTTTTCATTAGATATGTCATCATCCATGAGTCCTCAAAGTTCATAATGAATGAGTTCTGATATTGCTAAATAATTATCTGTAACTGTAACATTTATTTAAAATTCTGGTTCATAGTTTTATAATCTTTAAGATTATTCTGTAGTCATGTTAAGAATAAGAAAAGAACAATCTTTTAATTAAATAAATTTGATATTTTTCTAATGTTTTACATTTATACTTCTGTATATTTTATTATTTTTGCTCAAAAGCCCGGAGGTTTAAATTTGATATAAGACATTGTGAAGTAAATAAAAACAACTAGAGAAACTGAGAAACAAAATTTAGTATTCTAAAGAAAACCTTAACAATAATATCTACACACATGTAATTTTATAAAGAATGTATAAGAGGAAACACAGCTATAGTCTGTGAAACATCATACAACACAGGATGTGCTTAACATTTTATTTGATATTATTTAATAATTTATATACATTGTATAAAGTATACTAGAATCTCCTCTTCTAAGTTCACTTTAAAGTTAGATTTTTGTAATATTCTAACCTGTGAACAATTTGTTATCAATTTTCTTTACTTCAGAAAATTAAATTAGAATTTTTGGCAAGTCAACAAAAAATCTCAAGTTCAAGAATATTGGTGTTATTTAGCTAACTTAAGTACATCTAATTTTCTTGCATTAAGTTTGGGTTCTAATTTGTTTCCTACTTCAAGCAATAAAAACTTTTCCTGTGTGTAATTACATTTAGGATATATTTTTGTAAAAAATGTAAGTGTACCTTTTGTGCATCTTTCTCCCTAATGCTTCCCTAGTTACAAATGTTATCAAATCATTGCCCTTTAAGCAACGATGGAAAAGTTGGCAACCCTCCAACCTAATTTTGAACACTTTCATTATTTCCTAATAAAGCAAGAGGGCCATAGTCTAAAAGTATAAAGCAAAATGGGTTCTACATCTGAAATATACTCCAGTGAGACATCTAAACATGGAGTTAGGGTAACCAAAAGTAGTTAGTGCACAAAAAAAGTGCCACAAGCAGCAGAAACCAAAGTGGGAAAGAACAGCTTCTTCTTGGAAGGCAGAGCTCATTCTCAATTTGCTTTTTTTTTCCCCCTTAAGATATCTAGGATACAATAAATTTTAGAATGTTCTCTGGATTGCCATCTGATTGCCCCCTCCCTTTTAATTTGTAAATTGATTTAATCTGGGCTCTCAAGAGACAGAACGGTTTTCTGAACCATCAATGCAATTACCTATCAAAGTTTGAAATTGTTTGTAAAATGACATTGCTTAGAAAAGGCAATTCTTTTCAAAATTAAACAAGATCAGGATAACAATCATAGCAATCATATAATGGTACAATGTAAGGTTCATTACTTGTAACTTCTAGGGCAAGTGACATCAGGTAGAGTAGGTACAGAATTCACCATTTTTGTCTAAAAATAGACACACTTTCTAGAGGAATAAATTATTTATTCCTAATAGTAATTGTTAGGTAATAAAAAAAACCCAAAATATGAGAATTATAATTGCTTTTAATACATTTAAAAATCACAAGTTATTTAAAAGCTAGGAATAGTTACTATCAGTAATAATTATATGGCATAATGTCACTATCACATATGGATGTACATGCATTCTTTAGTTTCATCAGGAAACTTCATTTAATATTAGTGATCAGAGTGGGTGTGCTCAGGGTGCATGCATTGATGTCACCTCACCCTGCTGCTCTGCCCACGCCGCCTGCTCCCGGTGCTTGTCTAGCCTGGGCAGGCCATGTTCCACCAGCCCTGGACCAGCGTCCTGCAACCTGACCTTCCGGCCAGCCTGGATGTAGAAGTTAAGGAAGGGGACACAGAGGCTCGGATGGCTACACATCTGACATATCAGCATAGAATCCTCTTTTCATTTGTGGCAGAAAACTAGACAGAAGAAGTAAATCTAGCAGAAAACATTGCTATTTCCTAAGAATACTGCAAGGATTAAAATACAGATAAAACCAAGTTCCTGATAGAGACCTTCAAGATGGCGGAGGAATAAGACATGGAGATCAACTTCCTCCCCACAAATACATCAGAAATACATCTACATGTAGAACAACTCCTACGGAACACCTACTAAACGCTGGCAGAAGACCTCAGACCTCCCAAAAGGCAAGAAACTCTCCACGTACCTGAATAGGGCAAAAGAAAAAACAGAGACAAAAGAATAGGGACAAGACCTGCACCTCAGGGAGGGAGCTGTGAAGGAGGAAGTTTCCACACTAGGAAGCCCCTTCACTGGCAGAGATGGCGGTGGGTGGGTGGGTGAGGGGAAGCTTCAGAGCCAAGGAGGAGAGTGCAGAAACAGGGGTACAGAGGGCAAAGAGGAGAGATTCCCACACAGAGGATCGATGCCAA
Organism: Physeter macrocephalus; assembly: GCF_002837175.3. Classification (NCBI taxonomy): domain Eukaryota; kingdom Metazoa; phylum Chordata; class Mammalia; order Artiodactyla; family Physeteridae; genus Physeter; species Physeter macrocephalus. Next base: position 53,513,696 of record NC_041228.1, read on the forward strand.
CCAGCACTCACCAGCCCGAGAGGCTTGTCTGCTCACCCGCCGTGGTGGGTGGGGGCTGGGAGCTGAGTCTCAGGCTTCGGAGGGCAGAGCCCAGGGAGAGGAGTGGGGTTGGCTGAGTGAACACAGCCTGAAGGGTGCTAGTGCACCACAGCTAACCAGGAGGGAGTCCGGGAAAATGACTGGAACTGCCTACGAAGCAAGAGACCATTGTTTTGGGGTGCACAAGGAGAGGAGATTCAGAACACTGCCTAAACGAGCTCCAGAGATTGGGCGCGAGCTGCAGCTAACAGCGTGGACACCAGAGACAGGCATGAAATGATAAGGCTCCAACTGCAGCCACCAAGAAGCATGTGTGCAAGCCCAGGTCACTATCCACACCTCCCCTCCCTGGATCCTGTGCAGCCCACCACTGCCAGGGTCCCATGATCCAGGAACAACTTCCCCAGGAGAACACACGGCATGCCTCAGGCTGTTGCAACATCATGCTGGCCTCTGCCTCCCCTCACTTCCCCTGCCCTGACCCAGCTGCTACTTTAACCCCATCCTGTCTGAGTGAAGAACAAATGCCCTCAGGCGGCCTACACAAAGAGGCAGGGCCAAATCCAAAGCTGAATCTCAGGAGCTGTGCGAACAAAGAAGAGAAAGGGAAATCTCTCCCAGCAGCCTCAGGAGCAGCGGATTAAATCTCCACAATCAATTTGATGTACCCTGCACCTGTGGAATACCTGAATAGACAACGAATCATCCCAAAATTGAGGCAGTGGACATTGGGAGCAATGATATATATATATTTTTCATTTTCCTCTTTTTGTGAGTGTGTATGTGTATGCTTCTTTGTGTGATTTTGTCTGTATAGCTTTGCTTTTACCATTTGTCCTAGAATTCTGTCAGTCCATTTTTTTGTTTGTTTGTTTGTTTGTTTTTGTATTGTTTTTACCTCTTGCTATACTTGATGGATTTGTTTTTTGGTTTGGTTTCTCTCTTCTTTCTTTCTTTCTTTTTTTATTACTTTAAATTTTTAAAAAATTTTTAATAATTACTTTTTATTTTAATAACCTTATTTTCTTTCTTTCTTTCTTTCTTTTTTTCTCCCTTTTCTTCAGAGCTGACAGGGTCTTGGTGCTCCAGCCGGGTGTCAGGCATGTGCCTCTGAGGTGGGAGAGCCAAGTTCAGGACACTCGTCCACCAGAGACTTCTCAGCTCCACATAATACCACACAGCAAAAGCTCTCCCAGAAATCTCCATCTCAATGCTAAGACCCAGCTCCAATAAACCACCAACAAGATACAGTGCTTTACACCCTATGCCAAACAACTAGTAAGACAGGAAAAAAACCCCATCCATTAGCAGAGAGGCTGCTTAAATTCATAATAAGGTCACAGACACCCAAAACACACCACTGGATGCAAACAGACTCATCAGAAAGCCAAGATCCATACTCATCCACCAGAACACAGGTGCTAGTCTCCTCCACCAGGAAGCCTATACAACCAACTGAACCAACCTTAGCCACCGGGGGCAGACACCAAAAACAACAGGAACTATGAACTGGCAGGCTGCAAAAAGGACACCCCAAACACAGTAAGTTAAGCAAACTGAGAAGACAGAGGAAGACACAGCAGATGAAGAAGCAAGCTAAAAACTCACCAAACCAAACAAATGAAACAACAGGAACTATGAACTGGCAGGCTGCAAAAAGGACACCCCAAACACAGTAAGTTAAGCAAACTGAGAAGACAGAGGAAGACACAGCAGATGAAGAAGCAAGCTAAAAACTCACCAGACCAAACAAATGAAGAGGAAATAGGCAGTCTACCTGGAAAACAATTCAGAGTAATGATAGTAAAGATGATACAAAATCTTGGAAATAGAATGGAGAAAACACAAGAAACATTTAACAAGGAACTAGAAGAACCAAAGAACAAACAAACAATGATGAATAACACAATAAATGAAATTAAAAATTCTCTATAAGGAATCAATAGCAGAAAAACTGAGGCAGAATAACACATAAGTGACCTGGAATATAAAATAGTGGAAATAACTACTGCAGAGCAGAATAAAGTAAAAAGATGGAAAAGAATTGAGGACAGTTTCAGAGACCTCTGGGACAACATTAAACACACCTACATTCAAATTATAGGGGTGGCAGAAGAAGAAAATAGAAAGGGATTGAGAAACTATTAGATGAGATTATAGTGAAAAAACTTCCCTAATATGGGAAAGGAAATAGTTAATCAAGTCCAGAAATGCAGAGAGTCCCATACATTATAAATCCATGGAGAAATATGCCAAGGCACATACACTACACATAACTCAGTTTCGTTTCTTTTTATGGCTGAGTAATACTCCATTGTATATATGTGCCACATCTTCTTTATCCATTCATCTGTTGACGGACACTTAGGTTGCTTCCATGTCCTGGCTATTGTGGCTATTGTAGATAGAGCTTCAATGAACATTTTGGTACATGACTCTTTTTGAATTACGGTTCAAAACTTCCCTAATATGGGAAAGGAAATAGTTAATCAAGTCTGGGAAGCACAGAGAGTCCCATATAGGATAAATCCAAGGAGAAATATGCCAAGGCACATATTAATCAAACTATCAAAAATTAAATACAAAAAAAAATAAATAAAAGCAGCAAGGGAAAAACAACTAACATACAAGGGAATCCCCATAAGGTTAACAGCTGATCTTTCAGCAGAAACTCTGCAAGCCAGAAGGGAGTGGCAGGACATATTTAAAGTGATGAAAGGGAAGAACCCACAACCAAGATTAATCTACCCAGCAAGGATCTCATTCAGATTCAACAGAGAAATTAAAATCATCAAAGACTAGCAAAAGCTAAGAGAATTCAGCACCACCAAACCAGCTTTACAACAAATGCTAAAGGAACTACTCTAGGCCGAAAACACAAGAGAAGGAAAAGACCTACAATAACAAACCCAAAGCTATTAAGAAAATTGTAATAGGAACATACATATCGATATTACCTTAAATATAAATGGACTAAATGCTCTCACCCAAGGACATAGACTGGCTCAATGGATACAAAAACAAGACCCATATATATGTTGTCTACAAGAGACCCACTTCAGACCTAGGGACACATACAGACCGAAAGTGAGAGGATGGAAAAAGTTATTCCATGCAAATGGAAATCAAAAGAAAGCTGGAGTAGCAATTCTCATATCAGACAAAATGGACTTTAAAATAAAGACTATTACAATAGACAAAGAAGGACACTACATAATGATCAAAGGATCAATCCAAGAAGAAGATATAACAATTGTAAATATTTATGCACCCAACATAGGAGCACCTCAATACATAAGGCAAATGCTGACAGCCATAAAAGGGGAAATCGACAGTAACACAATCAATGTAGGGGACTTTAACACCCCACTTTCACCAATGCACAGATCATCCAAAATGAATATAAATAAGGAAATGCAAGCTTTAAATGACACATTAAAGAAGATGGACTTAATTGATATTTCTAGGACATTCCATCCAAAAACAACAGAATACACTTTCTTCTCAAGTGCTCATGAAGCATTCTCCATGATAGATCATATCTTGTGTCACAAATCAAGCCTTGCTAAATTTAAGAAAATTGAAATTATATCGAGTATCTTTCTGACCACAATGCTATGAGACTAGATATCAATTACAGGAAAATATCTGTAAAAATACAAACACATGGAGGCTAAATAATACACTACTTAGTAACCAAGAGATCACTGAAGAAACCAAAGAGGAAATCAAAAAATACCTACAAACAAATGATAATGAAAACACGATGACACAAAAGCTATGGAATGCAGCAAAAGCAGTCCTAAGAGGGAACTTTATAGCAATAAAATCCTATCTCAAGAAACAGGAAACATCTGAAATTAACAACATAACCTTACACCTAAAGCAATTAGAGAAAGAACAAAAAAACCCCAAAGTTAGTAGAAGGAAAGAAATCATAAAGATCAGATCAGAAATAAATGAAGAAGAAATTAAGGAAATGATAGCAAAAATCAATAAAACTAAAAGCTGGTTCTTTGAGAAGATAAACAAAATTGATAAACCATTAGCCAGACTCATAAAAAAAAAGGAGACTCAAATCAATAGAATTAGAAATGAAAAAGAAATAACAACTGACTGCAGAAATACAAAGGATAATGAGAGATTACTTCAAGCAAATATATGCTAATAAAAGGGACAACCTGGAAGAAATGGGTAAATTCTTAGAAAAGCACAACCTTCTGAGACTGAACCAGGAAGAAATAGAAAATATAAACAGACCAATCACAAGCACTGAAATTGAGACTGTGATTAAAAATCTTCCAACAAACAGAAGCCAAGGAACAGATGGCTTTTCAGGCGAATTCTACCAAACATTTAGAGAAGAGCTAACACCTGTCCTTCTCAAACTCTTCCAAAATATAGCAGAGGGAGGAACACTCCCAAACTCATTCTATGAGGCCATCATCGCCCTGATAACTAAACCAGACAAAGATGTCACAAAGAAAGAAATCTACAGGTCAATATCACTGATGAACATAGATGCAAAATCCTCAACAAAATACTAGCAAACAGAATCCAACAGCACATTAAAAGGATCATACACCAGGATCAAGGGAGGTTTATACGAGGAATGCAAGGATTCTTCAATATACATAAATCAATCAAAGTGATACACCATATTAACACACTGAAGGTTAAAAACCATATGTTCATCTCAATAGATGCAAAAAGTTTTCAACCAAATTCAACACATACATATGAGAAAAACCCTCCAGAAAGTAGGCATAGACGGAACTTACCTCAATATAATAAAGGTCATATATGACAAACCCATAGCCAAAATCATTCTCAATGGTGAAAGAATAAAACCATTTCCACTAATTTCAGGAACAAGACAAGGTTGCCCACTCTCACCACTATTATTCAACATAGTTTTGGAAGTCTTAGCTACAGCAATCAGAGAAGAAAAAAGAAATAAATGGAATCCAAATGGGAAAAGGAGAAGTAAAGCTGTCACTGTTTGCAGATGACATGATACTATACATAGAGAATCCTAAAGATGCTACCAGAAAACTACTAGAGATAATCAATGAATTTGGTAAAGCAGCAGGATACAAAATTAATGCACAGAAATCTCTTTCATTCCTATGAAGTAATGATGAAAAATCTGAAAGAGAAATTAAGGAAACCCTCCCATTTACCATTGCAACAGCAACAAAAATACCTAGGAATAAACCTACCTAAGGAGACAAAAAACCTGTATGCAGTAAACGATAAGATACTGATGAACAAAATTAAAGATGATACAAACAGATGGAGAGATATACCATGTTCTTGGATTGGAAGAATCAACATTGTTAAAATGACTATACTACCCAAAGCAATCTATAGATTCAATGCAATCCCTATCAAACTACCAATGTCATTTTTCACAGAGATAGAACAAAAATATTCACAATTAGTATGGAAACACAAAAGACCCTGAATATCCAAAGCAATCTTGAGAAAGAAAAACTGAGTTGGAGGAATCAGGCTCCCTGACTTCAAACTATGGTACTGGCACAAAAACAGAAATATAGATCAATGGAACAGGATAGAAAGCCCAGACATAAACCCACGCACATATTGTCATCTTAACTTGTCAAAGGGGGCAAGAGTATACAATGGAGAAAAGACAGCCTCTTCAATAAGTGGTGCTGGGAAAACTGGACAGCTACATGTAAAAGAATGAAATTAGAATGCTCCCTAACACCATACACAAAAATAAACTCAAAATGGATTAAAGACCTAAATGTAAGGCCAAACACTATAAAACTCTTAGAGGAAAACATAGGGTGAACACTCGACATAAATCACAGCAAGATCCTTTTTGACCCACCTCTAGAGAAATGGAAATAGAAACAAAAATAAACAAATGAGACCTAATGAAACTTAAAAGCTTTTGCACAGCAAAGGAAACCATAAACAAGATGAAAAGACATCCCTCAGAATGTGAGGAAACATTTGCAATTGAAGCAATTGACAAAGGATTAATCTCCAAAATATACAAGCAGCTCATGCAGCTCAATATCAGAAAAACAAA